>NW_015387253.1:0-25356 GCF_001527695.2 Protobothrops mucrosquamatus | reverse complement strand
GGCCTCACCACCGCCTCCTTCAAGGCCGTGGGGAAGACACCCTCCCACAAAGAAGCATTTATAATTCCCTGGAGCCAGGCTCGTGTCCCCTCCCGGGCAGCCAGTACCAGCCAGGAGGGGCACGGATCCAGTAAACATGTGGTTGCATTCAGCCTCCCCAGAATCCTGTCCACGTCCTCAGGAGCCACAGAGTCAAACTTGTCCCATATAACAGTCTCAAGACTTGCTCCTGTCTCCTCCCCCGGGGCCACATTAGAAAAATTGTCTTGTAAGAAACATTTACCTTTTCATTACTCATCATTATATATCCTCCCCTTCCTGTCCTATGCCTAAAGAATCATGTGTTGAGCAGAAATATATTGATCTGAGTCCTGGAACTATTGCAATGGCAAAGAGCTCTTTCTCAGGACCTGCTTTGGAAGGGGCAAGGCCTCCATAGCTTGGGTTTCAGGCACCCTGTGACAACTGTCTAGTTGATAATAGTTTTCAGCTGTCTTGGTGTCAGATTGGCTATTATTACAATTAAAAGCGCCAAAGGAACAATGTAGTTGATTTTGAAAAACAAGAAGCTGTCTTAGATGTTGTTCGAGATTTAACAAAGAATAAAAATAAATGCTTTTTTACCTTGTAAAATCTCTGAAAATATCCAAATTCAATTCTTTACTGAATTTTGCTTCAGGCTGCAGTGAAGTATGAAATGTCATCTGAATCAACATGTAATCTAATGTTTGTCTGATGTAAAAATGGGTAAAAGTTGCAACATGAGCACATATATTAATTAATGGTGGTTAGTATTCATTAAAACAGCTTTAAAAAAAAAATACAATAAAACCAAAGACATAACTTCCTTAAAATTAAGTCAACACTGGAAGGACAACAAAGGATTAAAGAAGTAATTAAGCATAGTTTAATTAAGAAAGCCAATTTGGTTAGGCACCAGGCTAGAAATCAGGAGACTGTAAGTTTTAGTATCTCTTTAAACCTGGGTGACCTTGGGCCAGTCACACACCCTCAGCCCAATTCACCACACAGATGTTATTATTGTAGGGAAATAGGAGGAGGATGTCATGGTTCTGACAGAGAGAGACAAATAAAGCAGAACTCCGAGGCTTGCAAATTCCTGAAAGAACATGTTTATTAGTTACAAAGTATCGGCACATCAAAAGTGAAACCAAGTCTGGAGACACCCATAACAATTCCCCAATACAAAGTTAATAAATCCTACCCCTAATACAACTTCTTGGTGGGCTTTTTGCGCAACACCCAGCTTGCAGTCTCGGGAGCAGCCGATGAACTTGGTTCCCATGGGATAAAAGTTTATTTAGACTAGCAAAGCCCCTGGCAATCCCCCCTCCCTCCTTTCTATGTGTCAACCGAAAATGAATAGGGAACATGGCTACAGCCATGCTCATTTTTAAAGTTGACAGAGGAAGGATTATTAGGTATGGTCACTGCTGTGAGTTATTTATAAAAATAATAAAGGTGAAATAAAAAATAAACCAAAGTATTTGAAGCAACTGGTTAAGTTTAGTTTAAAGAAAAGACAACCAATGCTTTTCAAATGCCTGAAAGGATGTTATGTAAAAGATATATATCAAGACCCAATATTTCAGCCTGGATGGCAGGACTTGGAATAATACCTTTCAGTTAGAGGAAGATAAGATTCTAACTGAATGTTAGAAGAAACTTCCTAATAATAAGAGCAGTTTGACAGTAGAATCAGTTGCTCAGATAAGTGATGGGCTTCCCTTCATTGTAAGTGTTCCAGTGGAAGCTAGATAGCCATCTATCAGTAATATTTTAATTTGGATTTTTGCACTGAGCAGAATGTTGGATTTGAAGACATGAATGGCCTCAGTTCTGTAATTCTATAGTCTCCATGTTCAAGGGAATGCCAGTCCCCTTCCTTGAATCTTACACAAAGGCTATGCTACTTTATCTCCTTTAAAAGAAAAAAGCTTAAGCTTTGTCCAGGAAAAGAAGGTGGAAAGACTCTCAGGTTGTCTTAATATGAAATTTACAGTTAGCCTGTCCGGATATTTGTTACAATATTTTGTGCCATGTTTTTTAACTAGAAATGTTAGAAACATTACTCATGTTTTCAAATAAAAATATTCAAAGATGGTTTACATCAGTTTAGGTTTCTGTGGGCAAAGCTGTTGCCTTATGAATCCTCCTCATGGCCCTTTGCATGTCTTTTGCGTCTTCCTTATGGCCCTTTGGTGTTTTTTCTTAACAGTCAAAAAGAAATATTCTTCATGTAATATCCAGATTAACTAGTTTAAAAAATAGGACTGGACTAATTACATCTGAAAGAGCTAGTTTGACATAGTAGTTAAAGTACCAGGCTAGAAACCAGAAGACTCTGAATTCTAGTCCCACTTTAGACATGAAACTAGATGGGTGATCACACCCAGGGCTGCTCATTCTCTCTCCACCTTAAAAAAAGAGGCAAGGGCAAACGACTTCTGAAGATCTTGCCAGGAAAACCATAGGGAGTAATCCAGGCAGTTGGCAGATGACATGAAAGCATGGATACGCAAAAGATTACATTTGATCTAGCAGGGCCTTTATTTAAAAAATAATAATTGAAACAAAGATTTGGGAACTTGAGTCCATCTTTCAATTAGATTTAGCATCTCTGACAAAGGTATATTTTGTCAGGTACAAGCAATCAGAACCGCTCATGGACAGGCCCAAACAGATATTTTATTATTGATTGCCTATATTACAAGAATCCTGCCAGACTGACTGCCTTCCCTTGGGAAATGGAGACCTAAGAATTTGATCTCAGATGTTTCCTCCTCCAAATGGACTCTAAGCTTGAATATCTCTTTATTCCCTCTGGTGGGTGGCCCTCCCCTTCAGCCGGTGATTCCACCAGAACTTGAACGTATTCAGTGAAGAGAATTGCCATTTGCCTAACTTATTCATTCATTCTTCTCTCAAAGTGTCTGCACTATTTATATTTATTATTTTTTCTTAATGTTAAAACAGAATTTGCCTTGATGTAAAATAAGCCCATAATTCAGTATCCTGCCCTGTGAAGCAACAGGAAACATGTGTTAACATTCTTTGCAAAATATTTTCCTGGATAGGTTTAACATGTAGCATAATAATTTACATTGCAAAAGATACCTGTGCATTGTGTTAACATTTACTTCCTTTTCCAGACTATATATGCAAAGTAGATCAATTCAGTGCAAATTATAATTTTGTTGATATTTAAAAGCAGAATTCAGCAGGGAGTCCTAGAGTCCAGATTGCAACCCTGAGAACTATGCACTACAGCAAAGCTAACTTCTGAGAAAGAGGTTAATACCCTTTCTGAGCTATTATTTAAAGTTCAGCACTGATCTATTTTTAGACACTAGTGTGAGAAGAGGTTGGCTGAAAATAGATACAGATCATGTCTCCTTGTAGAATATAGAACATTGAGACACTTCATTTTCAGAGAACATAATTGGTATTTGGGATATAACCACTGTGCTCTCAAACCTTTTCAAAAAAGAGATCTCTTCAAAAGAAAAACATTTTCTGTGGGCCTTTACAATGCAACAGCATAACAATGGGTTGGAATTTTGAAATGTAGTTTTTCTAAACAAGTTTGGGAATCATAAAAATCAAGTTTTTCGCTAAAATCCCTTTCTGTTGTACTGTTTTAACAAATTGTTTTAACAAGTATATATACACTATATTTCATCTATCCCTTTCTGTTGTACTGTTTTAACAAATTGTTTTAACAAGTATATATACAGTATATTTCAACTATCTTATGTTCAGTCCTCAGAGCTTAAAGACCATGCTGACTTAGAATTCTGAGAATTGAAATTCATGATATCTGCAGTACAAACTGGAGAAGTTAATATAATGTCCACTGAGCTATTGTTGTTTTGTGGGATTCTATTTGGATAGAACAGCTATCTGTTCAGCCATGAACTGCTAAGCCCAAAACAATCAGTGCTTTCAGTAGCAACTTCTCCAGGATCTCTACCACATCCAATGTTTGCTCAGTTCTTCAGTGAATGTATTATCTGAGCCACACATTTAAAGAGATAATTCCCAGTAGGCTGCTCTCAGCAATTGCTTAAGTGCTTTCAAATCAAGACGACTTAAATATATTCATAGCAGCAGTGACTGAAACACTTCTTTAAAATTCAGACCATTTTTGGCTATGGCTCTGGAGTCTATTTCTCATGGTCATTTTTTAATCAATTTTTAAATAAAAAGTGAAATAAAGCAGAAATGGGATTAACATTTATTGATAACTTAAATACATATTGCCGAACAAAATCAAATAATAAGTAAGAGTTTCTAAGGCAATTCTGAAATATTCTAATTTATCAATAATTTTGGTTTGCTCCCTATGTTTTTCTACGTGTGTTTGAGAAAGAAATAGATTTTTATGTTTTCAAAGCGCATTAATGTCTGCATCAAAGATAGTTGATACAGGTAGTCCTCATTTACCAGTTGCTTCATTTAACAACTGTTCAAAGTTACAATGGTATAAACAAATAGTTTTGCAATATATCCTTGCATTTATGACCATCGCAGGGTCCTGTGGTCATCATTTGTGTGTTTTGCATTTGCCATGTAACAAGCAAAGTTAATAGAGAAGACAGAAGTAAAATCATAAATCATGGTCATGTGATATTTTGCTTAACGACCATGACTTCCTTGGTGACCAAAGAGGTGACCTTTGGGGAAGAAATGAAGACAGCTCAGCAAAAAGAGTTGCTGATGACCATAGTGGAATGAAGACTCAGTGCATAGACTGGTTCTTCTTAATTCCTCTCTGGACAAGGAGATGACTTGAGATTGCCCACAAGTACTCCAAACAGTTGGTCCTCACAAGGAGACCCCAAGACAGCAGTCTCTGGCAAGTTTATAGCTCTGGGAGATGGGGAAACAGCCATCTATGGTAACTCAAACTATGGTAGCCCTTTCAAAGAACACTTTGCATATTTTATATTAGAAAAAGTTCACCTGTTTTCTTTTCTAATGACTTTGGAAGTGATTGTAATAGTTTGATAGATAATTTGATAATCTGACAGAATAGTCTATGATAGTCTATGAAAGAAAGAAATAATGCATGAAACTCAAGATATTACAACCACTACTATCCCTCATTACTGACTCTGTTCCCTAAGGATATGGGAATTATAGTACAGTATAAGTAGAAATTTTGAGTAAATATTTTTTAGAGTCACATGAAAAAGAAAACCATGCTCAATCCTCTTTGAGTTCTGTGATTTTATGTATAATATAAAAATCATCAGGTCCTTAGCAGTTCTTAAAAGTAGAAAAATATAACTTCAGATGAACAACAACACACGACATATTATACCATGTCATCATTTATTTTGGAAAAAAAAATCCAAAATGCAGAAGGAAGCCATATATGAAAAAGTAAGTAGACCCTTACTGCTTCCATAGGTATGAAGAGGCTAAATAGCAGCCAGGTGCTACTAATCAAATGCCCTTGATCAATTGATCATTAGCAAGAGTGACTATTTCTATAAAAGCCAAAGTGTGTTACCTATGCCAAAAACTTCCAAAGGAAATAAGTGACAAGATGCTGGAGAATTATATTATTATTCATAAAAGTAATTTTTGGCTTAGGACATTGTTTTCAAAAAGAAATTGATTAGATCAGGTGTAGGGGGAAGGAAAAACGTCTAGTAGGAATACTTACAATAGTTCATGCAGATATGTTCACATACTTCCGTGCAATTGAAGTATATTCACTCAGAAATTTATTTAACCAATATAAAATAGATTTATCTTTCCAGTATCTTTAAAATTACACTGTATTAAACCTTTTAAAACAACAATACTGTTTATCACAAGAAAACTGTGTTTATTGTTCACCCCTGTATGAACAGTATTTTTAAAAATAGAAGCAAGAAACAAAATTGTACATGGAAGCTCATTGTGGAAACGCCAAAATGAGTTACGCTGTGGTGTCTCTTTTATTTACTTGGTTAGTAAAGCTTTTTTATATCTTTATTTTACTATTCCTCCAGGAGTTCAAGAAAGGCCATATTGTTGGCCCTCCCTTGCTTTGTCTCATAATAATTTATTACGGCTGGAGTTCAGTGAATGACTCCTGAATCCTAGAGCAATCTTCCAATTATCCTTGTTATAGTTATTTTTGTTGATACAGGAGGAGAAAATGATTGCAGATTTTCTGTTACCAAGAAGCCCTGCTATAGAAAATTACTTTTAAAATGTCTTATATGACTATATCCTGGGACAAAAGTTGAAGAAATGAAAAATATCCAAATTGTAATAATCAATCTTAGTTATTCTATACATTATTCTATAAAAATGCAGATATATTCCAATGCACTTTTATTGTAAAATTTGTTCTATTGAGGTTTTGATCTTTAGTGGCTGGAGAGATAGACTCTTTACCCTCCCAGGTAAACCAAACAAGGAGATATGACTAGATTAACTAATTCTACTTTTATTGTAAGGCTACATTAACAGAATCTTGCAATACATCTGAAGGTACAGACTTGCCACTTTTAACTATCTCAGCAATTGGGGTAGGTTGTTTCTAAATTTCTTTCTCTGACCACTGGGGGCTCCTGCTTCTCTTGTTTGAATTTTTTTCCTAGGCAGCATCTCTTCCCTCCACATCTATGAGTAGGATAATATTTCACTTCTTCCTTTCCTACATTCTACCAAGCTGCCTTTGTCATCATACCAATTATCTTTTTTTTTTTTTTCATTTTAGGAGATTGTCAACTTTAACTGTCGGAAACTTGTTGCCACCATGCCTCTGTTCGCCAATGCTGACCCAAATTTTGTAACAGCCATGCTGAGCAAGTTGCGGTTTGAAGTGTTTCAACCTGGAGATTACATTATCCGAGAAGGGGCTGTGGGGAAAAAGATGTATTTCATTCAACATGGGGTTGCTGGTGTTATCACTAAATCCAGTAAAGAGATGAAGTTGACTGATGGCTCCTACTTTGGAGGTGAGCACAATGGAAGTTTTGGGTTGGTAAAAATGCAGAGACTGAATGTAGGTTTCTTGAACATGATTTGGTTTACAAAAACTATGAAGACACTAACATATGTCTATTTGGCATTTCTTCTTTTTCTTTCACCATAAAGCACGATGATAGCAACATACAATAATTCAAAACTATCATAAACAGCTTTTTCTGGGACTTTTTGATATACTCTTTTGATGACCATGCATATGCCATTATCTGCCGCCCAGCTCCCATTCATATCCTATGTTGTTTTGGCCCCTAATTAGTCCCTATCCTAGCACCAGATAAACTTAGTGTGTATATTCTTTTGATTTCCCATTGGTTGAAAGCTCATAGCTGAACGTATAACTAATGCCATTAAAAAGCATATGGATAGACACAGACTTGCATGTGTATGCAATAAAATTTTTAAACTGACATGAAGTTATTTCTGTTGTATTCAGCCTATAATAGCTATATATTTCTTCATGATTTTCAACATTATCTCATGTACTGCAGAGGAACCTGTACCCCCATGTCCATATTTTCTTATATCCAACTGCCTAATTTAATCCTGGATATGATACAAGAGTGAGTACATTTCTCCTCCAACTAAAGAGTAATTTATCAGCATCTCACAGCAATAATTTTAATCTATCAAAATGTATGATGCAATATTTTTGCTTATCAATGAGTTCAAGTGAGTCATATCACTAACAATTGCTTCAGTCAGTGAAACAAGAAACTGCAATTCCATTTCTCCTATATATGCTCAATATCTCTGAGAAGTTATAGGACCTTCAGGATTAGAGTAGATTAGAGTAATGGGGACTTGTACAAGGAAAATGGTGATGATAATAACACCATGGAAGCACATTTGATTCCTCTCATGCTTATACTTTATCAAAACCATTTACTTCCTGCTAATTTAAATCCCTGATATTTCTATTTGAGAGTATACTCTTGTGTTTATTAACTAAAAGATGTGTAATTTTAAACACATTAATTTGGGACTCTATTGAATAGCAGTTTTTATCAGCAAGCAAGCAATAGATTCTATTTTTACAACCACAGAGTGCCTCGGATACAGCCTGCAATTCTTCTATGACATTTCCTGCCGTTTCATTTATAGGTACACGACATGTAATCACATGTATATTTCACCTGACCATTTTTTACAGCAGAAAACATCCTTGAAGGGGGGAAGTTTAAAGAGCAAATAGGACTGTTTTTATCTCAGTTCATTCTCTCTCACATATACAGAGAGACATCTATGTATTTCTCCCACCCAGAAAAGAATAGCTGAAGGTGGTATGTATATATCATGCTTAATCTGAGTAGTCAAATTGGTTTGAAAAATGGATCCAGTTTGTTTCAAACATTTTAATCCGCTCAGAAGATTGATTTGACTCAGTCCAGACTTCTAGATCAATTTATTCTAAAACTCTCAGTTAGACCTGATTCAATTTGGATTACTTTAGGGTATAAAATATAGCTAAACTAACATAATAACATATGAATCAGTCTGATTTCATATAAGTTACCCACTTGTCAGAGAGATTCTGGATGGATAACAAGACATTAGAAGTAATGATCAATAACATTCATCACAAACATAATTCATTTGATAAAGTGCTTAATTAAAAAATAAATAAAATACAAAGCAGTAAAATACCTGTTATTTTCTTAACTTTTCACAATGATTTCTCTAACATTTTAAAATAATAAATGTTACCCATGGAAATTTAGATGGTTGAGCAGTTTCTACTCTATGTTGGAAGAAGGAAACTCACAGACTCTTAATCTCTTCCCTTCTGTCAACACTGCCTGGAACCAGCCATAGAACCATCAGAATACTGTACTCTCCATTCCCAATTTCTGCAATCAGGCAAAAAGAATAGCATGATTGTTGTTATAGAAAAACCTCAAGAAATCAAGAAGAACAAGGATACTCAGTACTCCAATCCCAGGTCCCCTAGAAGTCATCAGTTGCAATCAATGTAATCTCCATTCAAAAATGGAACCTGAAATCTGATTGAAAACCATCCAGTTAAGGTGCTTCCTCTAGAACTCTCTGAAATTACAACCTAGCTTTATTAACTTTCTACAAAAATGGAATGTTGGAGTGTAGACAACTTTTGTCCAGATCTGTAGTAAAAGCTTGTGATCTGTATCCAATAGTCAAGCAGTTCTTCAGTATTTTTATAGGCTTACTTGCTTGTAATTTAGAATATTCCTGTAGAATTTGTACTGATTATCTGCAATTTATTTTAGAAACATCATTAAAGGGAAACCAAATCCAACTAGTCACCTTACTTAAAAAAAACCTGGGATTAGTGCATTAGCATTGCACTAAAAATTGCTTTACATTCTAAGGTCCCCATATACTTTTCAGATGAGATTTGAAATAACAGGGTTAGATTCTAAACAAATCCTAAATTTGTTACAATTTAATTGACTGCATTTTTAACAACTTATATGAAAACTATACTAATAAGGGGTAAAGTAAACTAGTTACTTTTCAATTTTCATTTTCAAATTAACCTACACTTTCCCTATGAGGATCTTACAACGATGAACGAGTATTTTAATAAAGTTGTAGGTAAAGGGTAAGTTTCACTTCTTAACTTTAAAATAATGAAACCTCCGAACTACGGTTAGTAGTCGTCATCAGGGAAATACAGATCTGCCAAGGCTCAGAAGATTTGGCAGATCATTGCCTTGAAATGACTTCATGTTTCTTCACTGAGCATTTATTTTCTGTTTTTAATCAAATATTGATGTGACATTGCATGATAACTAATTACATCGTGAGGTGTAGTTTTATGTGGACAATTATCTGGCAACAATTGGATCATTGTTGCATTGCCAGCTAGGCATTATGTTGCTCCAAGAGTGAATATTTTTTTATTTCAGCTTGGAAAAGCAACAGCAATTGGAAATGAAGGAGGAATTCTCATAACTGATTCAGATTACTGGTTCAAATTTGTGTAGCAAATTCAATTAAATGTGCTTTACATAGAATGGAACCAATCTCAAAACAGTTTTTGAGGGATATAATGTGCAATTATTTAACAGGTAAGATTTCTGGAGTCAAGGACAAATTGAAAGAGTGATACAACTCATATTATTACCTTATATTGAGGAAACAGGCCCCCTAAACATTAGAACAGACATCTGGACCATCCCAGCTCACAAATATGCTAGATCTTGTGATTTTTATCTGTCAAAAGGGGGACATTATTACGTTCATGGGGAATAATCATATCAAAGATGTATTCAACTTAAAATGCAGTCAATTAAACTGTAACAAATTTAGGATTTGTTTAGAATCTGACCCTGATATTTCAAATCTCATATGAAAAGGATATGGGTCCTTAGAATATAAAGCAAATTTTAATGCAATGGCCCCTTATATTGTCCTTACACTCTAATTAAACTTTTAGTTTATTTCTCCTTATCTCAGTTGACTCAGTTCCAGACTAGACAGCCTGTTAGGGACACATTGGAATTCTGAGAGCAGGTTGGGGACATTCTTACAAAATGGTTGCTAGCAGAGTTTTGGTTAATTGCAAAATAATTGCCATGGTGAGCATGGCCAGACAAACTATATTCATTTACCAAAATAAACTATACTCACCCAAAAAGGTTATTTACCATTCAGATGGGATTTTTGCAAGCCTGGTATATTCATTTATGTAAACTGAACACTCAAACCTAGTTCTTTACATTGCAACGTGGTAGGTTCTTGTTTATTTTTTAATACAAATATATATTTTAAGAACTTAGAACAAACACTGAGCCTGGTGGATACTAAAGAATATTTCTGGGAGCCACAGTGTCTATTTCTGGCCTCAGCTGTATGAATGTATTTTGTGGCAGCATGGATTATGAAATCTCCTTTCACTGAACAGAGATGATTTTAAATGAAGGAATCTGATCTAGGATGGTTTCATCATTTCACTTAAATTATCTGTATTTCTTTGGGATCAGGAAAGCACACAAGCATCTTTGTCTTTAGGAGACAGGTGTAAAATAAAATATGGCGTCTTTTCTCTCTTCATGATTTAGAAAAGAATTGCAGTTCACCATCAAGTTGTATTAATTGAAAGTTAAAAAATAAAGTTACAGCATTCCTCTGATCCACTAATTTTGACCAAGTGACAAAATTAGTGGATCAGAGGAATGCTGTGGATATAATTTACTTGGACTTCAGTAAGGCATTTGATAAAGTAGATCACAACCTACTACTCGATAAGATAGAAAAATGTGGGTTAGAGAGCATCACCACCAGATGGATTCGTAGCTGGCTGACCGGCCGTACTCAGTGTGTGGTCCTCAATAGAACCGCATCTACATGGAGGGAAGTGTGTAGTGGGGTGCCCCAGGGCTCTGTTCTAGGTCCAGTGCTCTTCAACATCTTCATCAATGATTTGGACGAGGGGATAGATGGGGAACTCATCAAATTTGCAGATGACACCAAGCTGGCAGGAATAGCCAACACTCCAGAAGACAGGCTTAAGATACAGGAGGACCTGGACAGACTTGAACACTGGGCGCAATCGAACAAAATGAAATTCAAAGGTGAAAAAAGTAAGGTTCTACATTTAGGCAAGAAAAATCAAATGTATAGGTATAGAATAGGGGTTACCTTGCTCAATAGTAGTAACTGTGAGAGGGATCTCGGAGTCCTATTGGCAATCACTTAAATATGAGCCAGCAGTGTGCTGCAGCTGCCAAAAAAGCCAACACGGTGCTGCGCTGCATTAACAGAGGGATAGAATCAAGATCACGTGAAGTATTAATGCCACTTTACAATGCCTTAGTAAGGCCACACTTGGAATACTGCATCCAGTTTTGGTCACCACAATGTAAAAAAGATGCTGAAACTCTAGAAAGAGTACAGAGAAGAGCAACAAAGATGATTAGGGGACTGGAGGCTAAAACATATAAGGAACGGTTGCTGGAATTGGGTATGTCTAGTTTAACGAAGAGAAGGACGAGGGGGGACATGATAGCAGTGTTCCAATATCTCAGGGGCTGCCACAAAGAAGAGGGAGTCAAGCTATTCTCCAAGGCAGGACAAAAAGCAATGGATGGAAACTGATCAAGGAGAGAAGCAACTTAGAACTAAGGCGAAACTTCCTGACAGTTAGAACAATTAACCAATGGAACAACCTGCCTCCAGAAGTGGTGAATGCTCCAACACTGGAAGTTTTTAAGAAGAGACTGGACAGCCATTTGTCTGAAATGGTATAGGGTTTCCTGCCTGAGCAGGGGGTTGGACTCGATGACCTCCAAGGTCCCTTCCAACTTTATTATTATTATTATTATTANTAGGGAGAAGTCTGCTGCACAATCTGGACCAGGGCCACTTTTTAAACTTATTTTAACTGAAAGAAGATTTACCCAAAATTTTGCTAGAGCTAGTGTTGAGCAGTCTTACCTAAAGAGCTTTTAGATGAAGTAAAGATGCTTCTCAAGCAGTGGACTTTCTATTGTTGATTGTTGAATAGGTAAGTAAGTAAATTAGAATTTTGCATGGTGGGAAATTGGTCATATGAAATCATGCAATTCTGTGAAGTTTTCTAAAATTTGAATCCCATTAAATCTTTCTGGGATTTTTCTGTTGAATAATTTACCTGGATAGAGCCTGCATTTTTTCCTGGGTTCTCATTTTATAAAATTTTCATTTGTGAATTATAGAAGACTGTAGATATGTATGTCTTCTTATTGAATCTTCGCACACATGAATAGTTTAATGACTGCATGTGATTATTTGCTTTCCGAATGCCTCATCTCATAATTGCCATCTATTTTAAGAAAAGCACTAATCAAGCTTGTTCCATTTAACTTTAACTCCTAAGTCTATTTTGTGAAGTTTGGCTTACAGTGTTTTAGTATTTCTGGAGTGACTTTAGCTTGGTTGCTCTCATTACAACAATAATTAGCCTTCCTTTAAAAAATCATAAAGGGAATATTTTTTCAGAAAGACCAAGTAATTACAGAAATCTCTAGATATGAATGCTATTGATGCATAATTATAAACAGAACATAATTCTATGTTTTTGTCTTTTACTTGAGCCTCAAGGAAAAAAAAGAAGTTAGATACTAAAACCATGGCAATGTTTATCTCCTTGTTATTGGTTTTTATGTCTGGTTATTGTAGATACTAAAAATGGACTTCTGTAAAGGCAGATCCTTTTAAAGGGATCAGAGAGCAGAATTCTGCTACAAGAATTTTTTAAAAAAACTTGAGAGACCCTAACCTTTCTAGTAAGGAAGCGATGCAATTTCTGAATTTTGGTAATCCAGTTTCCATAAGATCTCAGTAATCTTCCCAGTTACTATCAACATGCTTTATCATCTTCCTTTTTCATATCTCAAATTAAGGTTTGATGAAAAAACTGTTGGGTATTAGCTAAGCACATTTTTAAAAGTGTATGAATGTTTTTCTCTCAAAGACTGAACAATTCTTTTGCTGTTATGGCACAAGAATATCCCTGAGCTCTTTTTCTGGTATGCGTAATCTGGAACCTTAAAAAAAGTTGAAGAGGTTTGCACATTTCCTTCTATCACCTTCGGTTTTAATGAAATGAAATTTTGAGTGAGCAAAATGGAGCTGCTTTCTAACCATGACTAAAGTGAAACTAAAAATAATAAAAGTGTTTTGCCTGCTTCATATTTCTTTGCTAGCTATTAATTATTACATTATTTGGACTAGAAAAGAAAACACTGTCAAAAATTAAATAATACAAACATGCATGGATACAGAAACCTCCAAAGTAACTTGGCATTTGGATGATATTAAACCAGTTTTTATCATTCACATGGAAAAACCCTGATCCTTGTGTGTAATTAGATGCAAATTCCAAATATGTGTACGTCAAACTCATCAAGAACTGCAGCAAATTAAACTCCTTATTGTGGTATAGTCAGTGCTTTTTTTTGTAAAAAAAAAAAAAAAAAAAAAGGTGCCGGAACTCACACATGTCATACAACCCGCCTTGCCTACCCTATAAGGTTCCATCCAAAAAATGGTGCCGGAACTCTGTTCTGGGCATTCTATGACAAAAAAAGCCCTGGGTATAGTAAAAACCTAATGTGCTTCCATATGGTAGGTAGGAATGTAAATATAGCTATTTTAAAAATTCCACAGGAAAAGAAGCAGAATTTAGAAATAAGACAACATGAGTAAGATTTTATATATGGAAGAAATGGGGAAAATCTTCACATGCCCATTGAAGTTTAAATATTTAGTGTATTTAATGTTTCAGAAAATCTTGAGAATCATATGGTATAGTTGTGTTACACTGGAATTAGAAAGTAAGCTTTAAGTCTGTCTTTAATCATGCATATTCATTGCTTGAGCTTGGGCCAGTCTATGTCTCTTGGCCCAGCCTATTCCACAGGTTATTCCTGTTGTTTTTGTTTTGTAAAGATACAATTGAGAATTTTTGGAGGGGTAGATGATCTTAGGGAAGGTAGAAAATTATAGCAGCTGAACATTCAAGGGCATCAGAATATGTCAAGCAAACTTGGAAAATCTCCATTTGGATCTTAAAAGTTTGTTTTTTAAAAAATGTATGTGTGGGGGAAATTAGAAGCTTCTGTGATTGTATGGAGATACTTCATACAAATGTTAAATTCCATGTAAATGTTTTGCTTTAATACATTATAAGCATTCAGTTTAAATATTCAATATATTAAGACTTGACGTTGATCACAGCAATTTAGAAACTTTTTTACACATTAAAATTGCAATTTCTGGTCACCACGTTGTAGTCCCAACACTCCCAGGAAACCTAGAGTGATACTGAATAGACTGGAAAGAATTTCTTTTAACTGGATTTGAATTTGCTCTGACATATTTCCTCTGCATTCCTTCTTGTATGTTCTTTTTAACTCTTGCAGAGATCTGCCTTTTGACTAAGGGCCGTCGTACTGCTAGCGTGAGAGCAGACACATATTGTCGCCTATATTCTCTCTCTGTGGACAACTTCAATGAAGTTTTGGAAGAATATCCAATGATGAGACGAGCATTTGAAACAGTGGCCATTGACAGATTAGACAGGATAGGTGGGTATTCAATTTTTTATCAAGCTCTTTTTTCTCTTTAAGATCAAGAAACTTAATAGGCTATAGTTTTCCATTTTGATTTGTTTGAATGATTGGGTATAAATAACTATATCTGAGATCATCATGATCATCATTATCATCATCACCATGACCATCATTATCATCATGGTCATGATGTTGTTGTTTGGACATCATGTGTGTATGTAGATCAATGTATGAATGGAGAGAGAAAGATAAGGATACCCATTAGTGAAGTTCAACTTCTGGTGACTATATGGGGACATTCATGCCATTTTCTTGACCATAGTAGAGAAGAGATTTCCCATTGTCTTCCTGATACTGATTTCTCAGTCTAAGTTATGGTTCTAGAATTCTTAGTGGTCTTTTATCCAAGTACTAATCAGAGTCAGTCCAGATAAAGAGGAAGTATATATACAAATTCCTGCTCCTATCTCTAATAAAGTTAGACTTCCTTATTTCCATACAAAGTGGAATCCCAACAAAACAGGCAGGATCCAGTACACAGTTTCAGGCAAGTCTCCATTTCAAGATCCCTTATCAAATCAATTGATCAAGTTTATTTGAATGTATCCTTTCTAAATACTTCTAGCTCTGTGATATTACAGAACAGTAGTCTATATTCAGATTATTTCAAGGTTAGGGATTGCCACTAATTCATATAAGTATATGAAATTATGTTCAATTGTTATAATTGTGGCTTTGCAGAAAATATTAGTTACAAGAAACAATCCAATTATTACTGAAGTGGGACATTTATTTTTGGGCATTGGATTAAATATGCAACACAGTCCTATAATACTTAATACTAGCGAAATTATAGTCAGGTGTTACATAATATATTCTATTTTCATATTATTCACATACATTTGGAAAGATTACTCCTCTCAATCTGTTGGTCATTCATTACCAGTGTTGAATAACTGCTTTCAAGTAACATGTTAAATGGTCACATGCATTTATAATTTACTTAACTTGTTTAGCATTTGAGAACTTAGGACAGCTTGACAAAGAAATAGAAAAAAATCTATAAGATTTAAAATCTAGTTACTCCATTTGCTTGCCTTTTTACAGCTTTGGTAACATGTCATTATTGGTTTGTGAATATATTTGGATATTAACTAACAAACAAGCAAGCACACATACACAATTACAAATGCAAAATCTCCAAGTATTTCTTCACATTGGTCTTGGTCAATTATTCCAGAGTCTTCTTAAAGTTCATTGGGTGCAACCAAATTATCCCAAAGGGTATTTGCAATATATTTCTGCATATTGCACACAAACATTGTCCACATTCAAAAATGTGTATGTAGCTTTTGTGATTGAGAGCAAGATCACTCAGTGATACAATAACAATATTCTTATCGGTATGATGCTTTCCCCACAGCTATGAATTCTGCCCCTTAAAACATCCATTGGAGTTGGGTGGCTAATACATTTAAGTAAATTTAAAAAAACAACAAATTAAATTAATTGAAGCTAAAGAGAAGAGAAAGGGATTGACAAATTTTGCTTCTAGTCTTGATAGCCAAATAGAAACTCTTTGTCACTGAACACTGTTGGATCCATAAGTAGAAAAGTATTCATGGATAGATGTTATGCTTTATTGAGTTACATTGGTGGCCAGTGTGGGAAACAGTATCCTGGATGGACCTTTTTCAAGCCAGGAGGGCTCTTCAGTATGGGTTCTTGAAGAATTTCTTCTTGAAAATGAAGGTTATTAACTTATATGGAGGATAGAGCTAGAAATGAATTGTTGCTTTTCTTTTGTTCTTATAATCATTACACATTATCATTACCGTGATGCAAAGATGCATTTTAGAGATAGAGAAGCAGAAATGTATTCCTATGTTGAATAGCTGCTAACTTGCATGGTGTGTTATGTCAATTTCATTCCCTGAAGGAAAGAAGAATTCACTTCTACTCCAGAAATTCCAAAAAGACCTCAATACTGGTGTTTTCAACAATCAGGAGAGTGAAATTTTGAAACAGATAGTGAAGTATGACCGAGAGATGGTACAGACTGTTGGGTCAACAAATTTTTCACAAACACCTGCTTTGAATTCAAGCCCTTCAACTACCACTTCATCAATGCAAATGAGGACACAGACAACACCTGTCTATGCTATGACCAACCTCTCCCATGGGAGCTTGAATTCATCAACACCGAGCACACAGACACCTCAACAGGGTGTAGTTTTCTCACCATGCTCCTACCCTTCTGCGATCTGTAGTCCGTCAGTACAGAGTCCTTTAGCTGGCCGAACTTTTCAGTATGCAACGCCTACTGCTTCACAGTTGTCACTGCTACAGCAGCAGCAGCAGCAGCTGCTGCAACAACCACAGCAGCTGCAACAACCACAGCAACTGCAGCAAATGCCCAGTGAGTCACAGAAGAGCGATATCCATAAGAGTACACAAACTCTTCACAATGCTAGCCTGACAAGAGAAGTACGGCCCCTGTCAGCCTCACAGCCTTCTTTGCCCCATGAGGTCTCCACTATAATTACCAGACCACATCCAACAGTGGGAGAATCTTTAGCTTCCATTCCACAGCCAGTGTCTGGTCTTCAAAGCACAGGAATCCAGGGTGGGAGCAAAGGCACAGTCCCCCAGAGAGTCTCCCTCTTCCGACAGATGTCTTCAGGAGCAATTCCACCAACACGAGGACCAATGCCATCCACAGCTGGGCTACAAAGAGATACTTCCACAGTCTTAAACACTGAACTAGAGGGAGATAAACCACGGTTTGCTTCAAACTTATGATTCATGTAGACTGAATAAAGCAGAAGCATTGAAACAGACTGAAATTATTCGAGGACACCTGTTAGAACTTAATTTTGCATAGTTTCCAGCTGTCTACAATAAAAAAAGAAAATTGTAGACAAACTTAACCCACAAAATTGAATGTACATTGTAAAGGCAGACAGAAGGAAAAGAGAGAGAGAAATCCAAATGGCGTCTCTTGTCTTTGTTTCTTATAAACAATTCAGAGTCTAAAAACAGTTGTAATATTTATTTTTAACTTAGTTAAAAATATAAAGTTTCCTGATTTGAATCTATATTTTTTAAGAAATGACAGTATTATGAATTCCAGGAGCTAAGCCAGAAAATAAGAATAGCTTTCGTAGAATACATGCTAGCTTGGAATAGCACCTCTAAAACAGTGCTTTTTAACCTTTCTTAGTCAACTATAATTGAAACGTAATTCCTATTTTAGAGGTCCAGATTATTATTTTTTTGGGGTGCTTTTATGTTAAGGCTTAGATTGGAGGGTCAATGAAATTTTTACTGTCTACAAAAACTAGTAAGAACAGTAAATAGTGAAGACTCACTCATCTTGTTGTAAATAACTTTTTAGACCCAAATAATAATAACAAAAAAAGCTCCTGTGTGATGTATCATTGCAAAGTATTTATTTAGAAATTTAGTTTCAGCTACTCATGCCAAAATGTAAACATTTAAAATTTTTTACAAGATATAAAATACAATATAATTGTAATGCAATGGCTTGCATTCTAAAATGCTACTTTTACATGCAGTGTTTTTATGCAGATTTGTATGTCTGATTCTGCTATGTGTATTTCAGCAACGCTATTATCTTTTTCTTCTTTGTCCTGGACACTGTAAGAAATATTCCATGCATGCTCGGACATAGTAGATGGGGAAAGCGGGGGACAGAAAACTAACCAAAAGATGAACCAGAAATATCTTGTGCCCTCAATTCAACTAAAAGATTCAGTCAGCAATATTAGAAGAAGTGGAGAAAAGGAATATTGATAAATGTGAATGTATGGTTTTCACAATTCATTTCCTATTATGCTGATTTTGAATCTAGGGTTAAAGTTTAGAAGTATTTTATTTCAATTGATTGAATGAATTGTTTTAACAATGCTTCAGTTAGTCTTTCATATGTGTTCTGTGTCCTCACTGTAATTCTATAGTTGATTGTAGCAATCTTTTTTTTTAAAAAAGAAGTATATTATAGCATCCTGTTTGTTAGGAAAACACACATTCCAGTGTATAGTGTAATAATTTGGATAACAACATACTCTATTACACCATATAGCATTGAACATAAAAATTAATATTTTTCTTTCTTTTTGACTTCTAATGTCTACACAAAACAAAGGGAGATTGTAATCGAATGTGGGGGTTTTGTAAAACTTTTCTTTCAGTTGCTTTGTCATGTCATCTTATGACTTCAAATACCTCCAAAAGGAGTATTTTTCAAATGCTCAATGTACTGATTTAGGACCATTCATTCATGGCCTATCATGTTGCCAGTGCTCTTAGAGGTATGTTGTCATTATGGAACATATCTATGTGACATTTTCCCTTAATCATTGGATTGAAATTGTAAATTGGGTTGGGTTTTTTTTCTTTTGACACTCCTGTGTCAAAGTTTACTCTTGTCCATAATCATACGTTGAGAGAAACATGAAATTCAATTGAGGCTATCTTGTAGGCATTAATGGAAGCAGCTATTGAAGCAGGAGAATGGTCATGTAGCTATTGGTAATATATAAACCATGGGTTATCCCAAACCAATCCACAATGTAGCATTACTTTAATATGTAATGTATATAGCAGAGTTCAATAGAGTACCTTATCAGCCTACATATCATGATAGTTTTTTTTAAGGCACTCGTTCCCTATTTTGGATTTTGCCCTGCAGCTGAAAACCAGATTGGACTGCTGCCTGTAAACATATTTTTCTTCCAATGCTATTTTAAGTGCCTACATGAATTAGGCATAATTATTAGTGAAAAGTACATATTATTTTATTGAATTCCACTTCCCAACTCAAAATCAAATTAATGTGGTCATTTATTCCATGAATATGATGCTTCCGACAGTTAAAATAGAATGGTCATGAATCCCATGTAAGGGATATAATATTTAAAGTATTCTAGGTAAACATCAAGTCCATTTATTTTTAATACACTAAATCCCTGACTATATATTAATACTGATAATAAATTTTATCCAAGCAATTATGATCTTATTCTGGTCTTTAAAACTGTTCAAGGTTTACATTTGATAGGAGTATAATGGAGTTGGTAGTTAACTATTTTTATACATATGTTTATTTTATTTTATGTACTATACAAAAACTTAACATACATGATCTTTCAGTAATACCATTAAAACTTTTTAATGACTTTATAATAGATTGGGCAAAATCTAAGATTTGTAAGTTAATTAAAATGGTACAGAGTATAAAACTGAAATTATGTATATAACAATGTGTGTGGATTTATACATATATATATATACACACATATACATATATGTATACAAAACAATTCACTCATTTCTGTAATATAAAGACTATGCATTGCTATTTTGAAAATTGACCTATTTTTCTCTGAATATAAATAAGCCCTGAAATATGGAACCTTACATCTGTATAGGATGAAATGTATTTACAATAATGTTGGATTATGTTGCTGCTGGAAAAAAAATACATCAAACTGATTCTTACAATAATTGCACAATCAGGGATAAGTTAAACTTTTTTCTTTTGTCTTTGCTCAAAGCCATAAATATATATATATAAATAAATAAATATATATATGGTTATTAGTAAATTTAACAAAAATATAAAACAATAAAATGTGAATATTTTATTTCATTTGTAATGTTTTCATCCCAATATAGCATATTATTTTAATGTGAACCTGGACATTTTCTGACTCTATTACCAGATGACTGAATGTCCTGCCTTGATCCATCCTTTCCTCTTGGAAATACATGATATTTGATTATCTTAATCGGATAAATATAGGTTCATTTCTTGAAGTTCATTCAAGAAATAGATTGGTAGCCTTGACTAAAATATAACTCATGTTTGTGTGCATAAGTGTCAAAATGCTTGTCTCATGTCCACGTGCAAGAAATATGAAAAACCACAAAGATGTGATAGCACCTTAACAGTTAATAAACAAATTCAGATAAGCTTTCATTAAAAAGAGTGCACTGTTATGGGAGACTAACAAGACGGAAGTCAGAAGATTCAGCATTTCTATTCTGAAACTTTATATCTCTGGGCAAAGAAAGCCCAAGTCATGTATTGAAAAATATAAACTTCATAAAACTTGTAAAATAAGTATTCAATCCCCTAGCAACTTGTGTGTTTTAAGCAGAACACATGAGATCTTACCTATCTTCCTGTTTTTATTGAAACCATCTACTATATGTCAATAGATTTCCAGTATTTTATCCTGTATAGAAGTGTCCTAGGTTATTTTATTTTATTATATAGTTGATTAAGCACACCTTCTTAATCTATGAATAATATGCTACAAATTTGGCTCTGCAGGTTTCTTGAAATACCTGGTTTATGACATTGTGACAGCACATTCCATATGCTGATAGTTGCTCAACTGATATTAGAAAAAAAGTAATTATTTTATATGCAAATTTAGGAGCTAGTTCAACACAATAATGTCCCTTTTTTAAATTCAGAAGTAGGAAGTTAGTTCAACCCTATTTTGACTGGCCTAAACATATGCTTCCTAATACATAAATTCAAATGGGGCAGAAATGTCATGATGTATGTCTACATACATAATCCACAGAAATCACTATTAGAACAGCATAGTTTAAGTTATACATAAAGGGCAAAAAAACCCTCAAGCTAGTTGATGGGGTGTGTATGGAGATTCTCAGTCATCCAGGATGGAATGTTTACTAAAAATGAAGCATTATGAGTGTAATACATATTCTGGTCCTTTATAAGGAATCAATATTTACTGAAAGAAGTGGAAATGGCTGTGTTTAAGGTGCTTCTACCCATTTTATTATATGGAAGTGAGATTGATATGTTAATAGAAACATCAAAGTACATAGAATGCAGTTAGAAATAAATTATTTAGGAAGTGTGAGCAATACAACAAGAAGAGAATGAATGGCTGCTAATGAATGTTGTGGAATTAATGCAAAAGTGAGTGCCTCATATAAAGAAGTACATAAAAAATAGAATAATAGAGTTGGAAGGGACCTTGGAGGTCTTCTAGTCCAACCTCCTACTCAAGCAGGAGACCCTATACCATTTCAGATAAATAGTTGTCCAGTCTCTTTCTGAAAGCCTTTTATTTTTATAAAATAAAAGTATATTTTATAGTTGGGTCAAAACAAATAAAAGAGAGATTCAAGGAATAAGATCAAGAAAACATGATAAATTTATAAAACTAAAAGTAATGTATAAAGCAGTGGTAGAATCACACATGCTTTGGAAGGGTACAAAGCTATGGAGAAATATGGCGAATGGTATTGATATCCAGTATTTTTATGTCATTAATTTCTTATGCTTTCTATTTCCTTTTCTGCACTGATATAGCATGCATTTATCCTGAGGGGGGAAACAGACTGATGGAAACGTATACATGTAGGTAAGGATATCACCTTTACAGAGGAATTATTTGAGGAACATCTGCAAGAGCTTAAAAAAAAATCAAGATGGTGGCTGTGACCGTGTCATCAAAGTCCCAACTCTTTGTTATGTGTACCCACAAAACCCACATTTTAAAAGGATAAGGCTTTGATTCTTGTGTTTAAACCAGTCAAGTGGGAAAATATAGGGGATAACAGCTTCTCCATATGCCTAAACAATAATACCTGATACAAAAAGGCAAAGGTTTGACCCAAGTGTATATTTCTAATACTTTTTAAAAATTACTTCTCAGTGCCTCTCATTGTACTGCAAGCCATGTGGGGGAAATGAACAATGGATTGATTACTGTATGTCTAAGGATGTACTGAAAATTTATACAAAATATTTAGAAAAAAAATCTAAAATATACACGAGAATGGGGCGCTTACATATTTGAATATACTTTTTATGAGTTTCAAACCCTTCCTCGTGTGGCAAGGGGAAAAGGGGAGGCAAAATGTGTTTATCCTTAACAGCGTTCTTCTCATGCCTGAACACGACGTTTTTTCAAATGCTTTGCGCAGCTTTTTAGAAAGCAAAGATTTGCTTCGCAGAAAAGGAGGAAGCAAACGAAACATCAGAAACATTTCAGTAGTTGAAAACAATGTTATTGATTCTCTACTCCCAATGCAGATCCCTCCTCAATGGCTGTAGACAAGTGGTTCTCAATCTCAGCAACTTTAATTATTACCATAAGTGTGATCCTAGCTGAACCAACCAGAGAGTTAGCAAGAGCTGTTTAGGCCATATTCACTTGTCAACTGAAAGAGCAAAGCTTTTTAAAATAAATAAATAAAACATAATGCCGGAGCTAAATTATACAATAGTTTAATAAGTCTCATTGAACTTTTGCCTTTGATGCTCTAAGGCCACTCAGCAATAATAAACTGCAATGCTGCAAATATATTTTAGTACTTAAAATAAGACACATTTGGGACTCTACAACCTGGATGATCTATGTATCATATAAATGGTGAGCTTTTCAAAAAGCCATACTTGCAAAGCTAGAAACAGAAATAGCCCATGATCTCTGGGGATCAAAGAACTCCCAAAATAGGTAGGTAAGTAAGGGGAAAAAATAGCATTTCTTTTTTCTCCTTTTGCTCGGTTGGCATTTATTCACTGGCTTATGTTAGTTGGTGAACTCATTAAGCTGTTGACAGCATTTTTGGAAATCACATGATCTTTTGTTACAAAACAAGGAATAACACAGCATACCACAATTCATCAAAATGTACTTCTATTTTCATTTCATAATTCATGCCACGTAAATTTCACAAAGGTTTCCTCCTTTGTGATAAAGAGAAAATGTCTAACTTGTTAAAGAAATAATAGGTCAATTATTGATGAAACATAATTATTGATTATTATAGAGAACATACAATGTTTTTGTATAATTCCTTCAGAGGAGGTTAGTTCTTCAATTCATAATTTGAAATGTATTAATACCAAACTTAATTCATCTAAAATATATAAAAATGCCCCTATGATAAAGTTCACATTGCTTCAAATGGTGAGTTTGCATTCTAAACTTAACCAGGTCAGTGAACGTATTTGTACAGTATGTTAAGCTTGCTTATTTTTAAGCTTGATTCATTTTTTAAAATTATTTATTTATTTTTGTGGCATTGTGTGTTGTGTAAAGCCAGCTCCTGAGATTGTTAATTTATAATGCAATATATTGTGTAAATCCAGAAAGCAATTTCAACTATGAAAAGTATTGAAAAAAATGGATCCACATTTTCATTTTTGTCTGTTATAACAAATTTCTTTGTTATTTCCATCATGTACAAATTAGAATAATCTCTTAAGAAAGAGTTACATATCACCCTGAAGATGGTATCACAACCCACCTATATAAATACAAAACAAAAATCACAAGGGATATTTTCAAAACAACTATATTTTCCAATTTGCAGAAATTTCCATTTTAGACTTTCTAGGCACAACTTCATCCCAGCTCCATTTAAACATTTTTAAAATATTGCATTTGATTTATTAGGAGAAGCAAGTTATTATCTAATATTGAAGTAAATTTTCATCTTGGAAAAAATGGATTATTCCTATCTTCTTACAGAATAATTATCTAATTTTCTGTTTCCTGCAATTACTCTCTGCATTTTAGATACTGTAGTGAGCAAAACTGATTTCTAAACTCTGGCAAAGTCATAAACAGGCCAAGATTAGTAATGTATATAAGATACTACCTTAAAGAAGAATATCAGAAATAGTAGCTATTTAGATCATAATTTTGAGTAGAAGTAAAGAGTGCTGAAATGTCTGAATATGAAAATATGCTTACATGAATCTTCAGAGACAAATACTTAATACAGTTTAGGAATATACAGAAAATAAATGAAAAGGAAATATGAGGTTCCCACATTAGTGAAATAGATATTAAAATTGATGTATGTATAATAAAGAATACAATAATGATGGATTTCCATACTTAGGATTGGATTTTCACAGGTTGTGATTCAGACTTGTTCATCATTGTAAGCTTTTCCTAGAAACAGCTTATATGCTTCTGAAAGTTATGAGGGTTGATAGCCAAAAGAACAGAACTACTTGGACTGTAGATACAGATACCCCAGTTGTACCTCTCTCAAATTATGTCTGACTATTTCCTTTTTAGTGAGCTATGGTACTTTATCCTTGTGCAGGTACATTAGCAATGAAACAAGCCTTACATCATTACAGCAATAGTCGGATAAAGTTATAGGATGCTATCAATCATTTGCAGAGTAACATGTCTGAAATATGCAATTAAGTGGCTTTTGTTTATTTCAGTTGATTTATAAGACTGCCTCTTGAAAATATGAAGCTGAGCAGCTA
>NW_015387252.1:107091-187881 GCF_001527695.2 Protobothrops mucrosquamatus | reverse complement strand
CAGCACACATTTTACCTAATTATGTAAATAAAAATGTTTATTTTAAGAACACTCAAAAGAGTTTGAATCATTTTGCGTTTCATTTTGTACAAGTTTTCTTTCAAAGTATATTTTAACAAATGTTAAACTATTGATCCATAAATTTGTTTATCTAGCAATATGTTATATCCAAATTTTTTCACCCATTTTACCATACCTAGTTTGAAAGAAAACTTACAAAATTATGTATGATTGGTATTTGACTCCAGATAGACTAGTAAAGATATATAGAGGGATTTCTAACAAGTGTTACAAATAAAATCAAAATCCAGGTAAATTTTATATGTAAATAGGTTAAATCATACTGAATAAATATAATGCAGATATTTAAGACTGGAAGCCATTTTTGGATTTTCTAAGTGTCACCTACTAGTATAATTGATGTAGTTCCCGTGTAACGTTAAGTCAAAAGTGTTAAATACACTAAGAGAGGGATTTCAAGATTAATATGTTTGGGGTAACCTGTTGACTTTTTTTTTTTACATATACATATATTATGACTAGATGCTTGATTATTAGACAGACTTCAATATAGTATTTTTGTTAAGTGAGGATGGGAAAGCTTATAATTATTTGTAGACATGTTATATATGTAAGGGGAGGATAATCTATCTTTTTTTTTTTACTTTTCAGCATCCAGCCTGGGTGGACTTTTTATGTTTAAAGTTAAATCTATTTGACATTTGGGGGTTCCCCCCTTTTTTTTGTACAATAATTTTTTTTGTTAGTATTGGATGTTCATTTTTTCATTTTGTATTCTTGTTGATAAAAAGATAAATGTTTAAAAAAGGGTTTGAATCAAACCCATTTTGCCTAATTGTTTTATTGTGGTATAAGTCTACACATCTTGCCTGAAGTTAAACTATAAATGGGAGCAAAATGAGAGGTTGAGAAATAAGAAATATAATTATTATCTAATAAAAAAAAAACCAAAACCCCAACTTTTTTTCTCCTTGCCTTATTCTGCCTAGAGTGGAAAAAATAGTTTTTGAGGTGGGGGACAGGTGTGTGTGTGGTTAATAGATATTTGCTTTCCTCTATTGAAAATTATGCCCTTTAACCAATAACTTTTATCACTATATTTTCATCAAATTTATTCTAGACACCTACTCCAGCAGGCTCTGGGCAGTTTACAAAACGTAATATTAAACCAAAATAATTTACAACATAAGCAAAGCAAAACAGTCCAATATAATAAAAAAACACCATTAAAACATTAATGGTTAGAAAACCCTATATGGAAAGTAAAATCCATGTTTTGTGTATTTCCTGATCACCATCCCACCTGGATAAATTGTGTTCTACCCAGAGTTGAGAGCCGGGTAGCATACACGTTTGCAACATTAGTTGTACGAGCGTTTGGATAGAGATAGAAACTTGCGCTTACCCTGGAGTAAACCCATATTTTCGGCAATGATATAATAACACGCAGGATTTTGGGGGACAAAAAAAAGAGCCTGCAGAAGATCACTTGTCCCACTTAACAAATACCCAAACCCTTAACTCGCGGTGTAACAGCATCCTCATATCCAGGTTGTATGGCCACGCCCCACTCTGCTTGGGCCAATAGGAAACCAGAGGGGCGAGGCGTCTGTGCTTGCGACTCTGCCGCGGAAGCACTGCCCCTGTTTCTTCTTCCTGAGTGCTTCGCTATTTTCTCATCCGTTTCTGTTGCCGCCGCCGTTGCCGCCATCGTCGGATCCGCCCAGCCTCAAATCCCGGGCATTTTCCTGGGATCTGGACTCTCGGTTGCTGGCTGGAGCGGTGACGATTTGAAAAGAGCTTCTCTGCCTGGCAAAACACAGATTAATGGTAATCATAATTCCCCATCCAACCCGCTTGTACTTTGTAGGTTTATCCGTATACCATGTCCAGTGGTCCATAATCATACTGCACTTGGGATGCTTCTACATCCACGCATTTCAGAGAGGGACAGATTCTGATACACCCTCGTTGTGCC
This sequence comes from Protobothrops mucrosquamatus, assembly GCF_001527695.2. Taxonomy (NCBI): domain Eukaryota; kingdom Metazoa; phylum Chordata; class Lepidosauria; order Squamata; family Viperidae; genus Protobothrops; species Protobothrops mucrosquamatus. The sequence goes on along the minus strand of NW_015387252.1, from coordinate 185,882 downwards.
ATCGTCGGGTTATTTACCCGCCTTACCCAATCTCGCATTGCTTTGCTTCGAAGAAATCATCCCAACGTTAACTCCAAGCTCATCCCCTAAACTCAAGAGAATGTCAGCACACAAATTGATGTTTCATGCATGATTACGTACACTTGGGAGGAAGTCTTATTGGCCTCGATAGGGCTTACTCCAAATTTAGCTTTGCCCCGTCTTGTAAGAAAATGGGTACTTTATACAATTTGCTGGTTGATGGCAGCAGGTGGCAGTGACTAGTCAAAGATGGCTGATTTGGGAAAAGCTAAACAGGATTAAGCTTGATTAAGACTTGGATGGGAAATCAACCTCTAAGTCAGAATATCTCCAAAGAATGCAAGGGCAAATTACTTGTGTATTGTTGGTACCACCACCCATCCCCTTCCCACACATGTATGTGTCACAGTAATGACCAGGAAGCAAACTCAGATCTTAGTAGAGTTTATTATTTCATACTAAGTGGGTTCACAAAGCATTCCCCTTTGCGGGTTATGGTTATATGGCTTTACTCAAATATGAATTTCATTCAGTGAAATTACTATTTTACTGAGGTTTTTATTCTCTGTTAAGTGAATACTTTTTGTACTACATGTCTCTTCTGCTTCTGTAATTCCTGTCAATTGGGGAAGGCTGTAAAAAGAGATGACGGGTCCAAATGATGTTCCTATAAAATTACTCAATCTTGTATGAAATTTTTGCTCATTTAGGATATACAGTACAGCAAATCTTAAGCAAAAATTTGTGGGTGTACTCTAATTATCTGTATCCATGGCTGCAAAAACAATTAGATTATACTCTAATTGTTTCCCAGCCAGAGGCAAAGGAAAAGTGGGATCATATATTCCAGTTATTGTATTACATATTCAACTACATTTTTAAGGAAGAGGGGGTGTCCCTTTTTCCATTTAGTAGTTACAAATGAGCAGATTTTGATAGTTGATAAGTGAAATCAAGTAATTTTAATAATTATTAGCTTTTCCCCCCACCTTTTATATTTATTTCAAGGTGGCAAACATAACTAAAATTCCTGCCTCCTATTTTTCCCACAACAACAACCCTGTGTGATGGGTTGGGCTGAGAGTGAGTGTGTCTGGCCCAAAGTCACCCATTGGACTTCATGCCTAAGAGCGGCTGAGAATTCATATCTCCTGATTTCTAGGCCAGCACTTTAACTATTATACCAAACAGGCTCTCTTAATAATTAATGAACAATATATTTACAAAAATGCAAAATAATAAAAATAATTATGCTGACTGCAAGAAATAAATTGGCTATTGGTGGAAAGGAACCTCAAATTCTACTTTAATAAGTGAAAAGAGGCACAAGCGATCTTTAGTTGGGATTCCTCCCTATTAACTAGGTAAGAGAATTTGATATTCTAATAGTATCTGTGACATGTTTGGGAATATCCTAAATTTTTCATGTACTTGTTAGGCAAAATTTAAAGTGTTGGTTAAGAATCCAAGTTTGTTTGTAAACATTTGGTATTTTAGACATTATGAAGCAATAAGTAAATTCATAGAATTTTGGCTTAACGTTAACGGGAACTACATCAATTATACTAGTAGGTAACATTTTTAATTCCATTCTTTTGCTCTGAAGTTGGGCACATGGTTCCTCTTTTGCCTTATGCTCCCTTCTGCAGAAGGAGATGGAATATTTGAGTCTAGAAATAGTTCATCCTTATAACTTCCTTTTTAATCTTTAGGGTATTGTTTGCCTTCTATGTTTATACACACAATCTTTAATTCTTTACTTCATTTTTATACATAAAGTAGTACAAATAATTTATAGCATAAGACAATGAAATATAACCGCATGATAAATTGAAACCCATACGACTTTAAATGTATTATTATAACTCTTCAATATGTGTCATACATTCAACGTCTGAAGCAGTAAGCATTCTCTCCTGAAGAATCACATTTGTAACATTTTCTTTAATACCAAAAGAGATATTGCTATATGGAATTCTTAGACAGGATGTTCCAGAGAATGGGGCCATAAATGAAAAACTGTAATTTCTAATCGCTCTCATCTGACTCTTTAATAGGGGGTAGAATGTAGACTTTCAACATCCCCACAGAGAATTTACAGACCAACAGATTGATTTTGTTTACTTCATAGCTGGTTAATAAGATCTTTCGGGGTAGATCACTCATATTTTGCTTCTGTGTTTCTGTAGATGTCTCATTTTTCTACTGAAGATGAAGCTCTCTTGCAACCGATGCTCAGACAGTTATTGCAAAGTGTCAAAGAAAAAATCACAGGAGCACCATCTGTAGAATGTGCTGAAGAGATTCTACTCCATTTGGAAGAAACAGATGAGAACTTTCATAAGTAATTTGTTTACATGATTTTGTGACATTGTGATAATTTTAAAAGGGAAACTCTTCCTTCAGAACTCTTCCTTAGTGGTTAAAGCACCAAGCTAGAAACCAGAAACCCAGGAATTCTAATCCTGCTTTAGGTACAAAGCCAGTTGGAGGACCTTGGGTTATTCATTCTCTCTCAGCCCTGCTAAGCAGGCAAGGGCAAACCACTTCTGAAACCTTGCCAAGAAAACAGCAAGATTCCATATTTCTTGTAAATAATGTTCTTAATAGATACTAATTGCAATATTTCAAGCTTTGGAATATAGCATCCAGCGGGTCTTTGTATTTACTTCTTCTGTTATTCCAACCATCAGATTCTCCAAGCCAGCGGTCCTCAACCTTTGCGGCTTGGCAGCCCAACTGGGTCGGGGAGGGGAACTGGACCGTGTGAACAGTGGGCCGGTGTGCATGCGTGCATGTAGCCCTTGCGCTAGTGAAGGGCTGCCGTGCATGCACACAGCTCAACCTGCCCAAATGGCAGGGGCTGGCGCGCCGTTTGCGCAAGTTGAGCTACTCTGGTCAGCCACTCTCTGGTCAGCCACTCATGTGTCCCAATTCTGAATAGGCCACAACCCGGTTGTGGACTGCAGCCCAGAGGTTAGGGACCCCTGCTCTAAACAATCATTTTCTTTAATTAGTGAAAAAGACATTCAACATTTTCAGTTGATATACAGGTTTCAAATGTTATTTGATGTTTAAATTTAATGTCCAGTTTCACTTCATCTCTGAAATTCTTCCAAAATGTTCATATGCCCCTTACCATAGTTATGGAATATTCTTATACTTGCTTGATGAAATATATTTATTATAAAAACAAATTGATATTAAGCATAATATTTTACATTTTAATTGTTATTACAGCTATGAATTTGTAAAGTACCTTAGAGAATATATAAGTAACATCTTGGGGTCCGTAATAGAAGAAGAAACTGAAAAATGTACCTCAGCCCAAAATCAGGGGGAAGGTTCGAATTATGACACTCTGGTACAGCATGTTACTAAAAAGACCCGGGAATCAAAGGAGTAAGTATATGTGAAACATATTGAAAACTCAATTTCCAAAAGAGAATGCCTAATTACGGGTAGTACTCAACTTACAAACACAATAGAGCCCAAAATTTATGTTGCTAAGCGAGAAATTTGTTAAGTGAGTTGCCCCATTTTATGATTTTTCTTGCCACATATGTTAAGTGAATCAGTGCAGTTGTTAAAGTAGTAACACAGTTGTAAGAGAATCTTGTTTCCATATTGACTTGATCACATGATCCCAGGGCACTGCAACTGTCATAAATATGAGCCAGTTGTCAAGCTTCTGAATGTAAATCACGTGACCATGGCGATGCTGCAATAATCATAAGTATGAAAAATGATCATGTCATTTTTTCAGTGCCGTTGTAACTTCGAATGGTCACTAAGTGAACTCTTGTAAGTCAAGGACTACCTATAAATTATTACTCTCTCCTTGTTTTTGAGTTTGAGTGCTTAATAACACTCCTGGTTTTTTTCTTGAATATTGTAATGACTCTGAAAAATTTGTTTCTGCTTTCTTCTTGTTTGCCTTATAATAATAATACTAATAATACTAATACTAATCATCATCATCATCATCATGCCTTATAATAATAATACTAATACTAATCATCATCATCATCATCCCAGGTCCTTGGTAAGGACTTGATAGGTAGACAAAATGCCAAATCCAGTCTGAATATCTGGCTGACTGTGCGATGATTAATAATAATAATAATAATAATAATAATAATAATAATAATAATAATAATAATAATAATAATAATGTTGGAAGGGACCTTGGAGGTCATCTAGTCCAACTTGTTTTATCAGGTTATTGTTGGTTTTACATATTAGAAGAAAGCTGCCTATTTTCACATAAATATGTAGCTCCCTATTTCATACATACGTACATACATACATATATATTCACATGCATACATATGTGCTGTATATATGTATTATATTGGCTTAATACTTCTGTGCTTTCAAAATAAGCACAGGTAGGAACTATTGAAAAGTGACAGGGTCTTTGTCCTTTAAACTTGCCATTATGCAACACAATGCTTTTTGGCACTGAACAAAGGATTAGTATTGATTGCTAAAATGGCCCCATACCAGTTTACGATTCTATCCCTGTTTTCCTCTAAAGCAAATTCCGATATTCAGCTTCACTCTTTATTACATAAAATACCTCTAGGAAAAGCAGTGTGAGAAATACAGTCAGTTTATGCTATACAAGATTCCCTCCAAATAGTAGTAGAAAGGAACGATATGTTCTGAATACAATCTCCATTGGGTTGTTAAGGAAGCATAAAAAAATGTCTTTGAAAAATAACCGAGAAGGAAAAAACTAAAGCTGACTGAATACTAATTTTTCAATATTAAAGTTTTGCCTGTCTTAACCATTCTATAGTGCATAATACGTTACTGCAGTGGTGGCGAACCTATGGCACGGGTGCCAGAGGCGGCACTCGGAGCCCTCTCTGTGCGCACAAGTGCCGTTGCCCCAGCCTTGCCTCTGCCCGTGACCCCCTCCTCACTAGCAGCCCTCCTGGAGGAGAGTCGCCCCCGAGCGTGGCCGACGCGGAGCAGCGCAGCCAAGGACATGGCAGCCAGGCAGCGTAGACAAGACTCTGCCCTCATGCCCCAACGTGCACAGTTGATGCTGCGGGGCACAGGCAGAGGGCGTGGCCGCCATAGCGCTGCTGGGCTGCCTGGGCGATCTGTGGCAGGCCCTGGAGGCGGTGAGTGGCCCTGCGGGCAGATAGGGTGGGGCGGAGCGGAGGTGGGGCAGGGGGTTGAGTGGGGCGGGGGCAATTTTTGGGCACTCGGTCTCTAAAAGGTTCGCCATCACTGCCTTACTGTAAAGAAGGCGGCATATAAAACTGGATCTGTACATTTTTCTAATAGTCAAACATATTTTCTAACTCCAAGGCAGATTTATGAAGAAAGGACATCAAATGTAGAGTACTCTTAAGTACTCCAGTGTAAAATAAGACCACAGGTAGTTCTCAACTTAACAGTTCATTTAGTGACAGTTCAAAGTTACAACAGCACTGAAAAAAGTGATTTATGAATGTTTTTCATACTTATAACCATTGCTGCATCCCCGTGGTTACATAATCAAAATTGGATGCTTGGCAACTGACTCATATCTATGACGGTTGCAGTATTCTGGGGTCATGTGATCAGCTTTCTCGACTTTCTGATAAGCCAAGTCAAGGGGGAAGCCAGATTCACTTAACAACCATATTACTAATTTAAGAACTGCAGTGATTCGCTTAGCAACTGTGGCAAGCAGAATGGGGCAAAATTTACTTAACAAATGTCTTGCTTAGCCGCAGAAATTTTGGGCTTAGTTGCGGTTGTAAGTACCTAGGTGAGATTTTCATTACTGAGGATAATGTTAATAGATGTGCTGTTGTTTTTGTGAGCTTGGCAATACCACACAGACATTAGTACTTTTGCACACATAGATAATCTTTTGATTGGAATTTAGATTTTATGGTTTTAGCAATATATGGCAGCCATTTAAAAATTGGAACTGTATTATACGTTACTTATAAGTAAGGGTGTAGGTCTATACATATGTTGTATATAGTATGTTTTAAATGTGTGTTATGTATGTGTACACTTGAGACCAAGCAACTAAATTTCATTTTTAATGTGTGCCGTTATGCCCACAGGAAAAAATGACAAGAAAGGTTATCTAATCTATTACAAATTGCCACATCTGTTAACGGAAAGAAAACAAATATGCTTAATGAAATGGGGTTTTTTCCCCAACATGTGAGGAAACATTTGTGGCAGACAACATATAATGTTTTTAGTAAAATCTCAGATAAAACTGGCAGGCAGTAGTTCATACGATAGAAAGGCAGAAATACGAAGAGCAAAAGGAACCCTGTGCAGGAACATCCAATGTCCAACTCGAATGATGAGATCAATCTTGCAAATGTTTTAGTAGTTAATTGCAGTGATATGTGGATGGCCATGTTCTGTAAAAGGAAATTAGAAATGTCATTGTGAAAAACTCTGTTACTTAATCAGTACTTAATTGCTTTTATAAATTAGCATGTGGCCTGCTGTATTTTTAATAAGCCATTTATTTACATTCAGGAATTGAGTCAGCTAGGCAAGGTTCTTTTTCTTTTTTTTTTTTAATTGAAGAATTCAGTCCTTAAAAAGCATAAATATTGTTTACCCTTCTAGTCATGCAGGATTCATACCTGTAATGAGGGCCTGTAATTATACAATATCCAAAGCAAATCCTAAAGCCTCTATAAATATATTTTTGCAATTTTTAATTCCTTCCTCCCTCCCTTCCTCCCTCCCTCCCTCCTATTCTGTGCTTGAAAATGGTATAAAATATCTGAAGCCTTCTGCTCATCTTATTTCACAAGCTTCTGTGACAATTTCTTATGCTTACATAATATCACCAGAATTATGCATGTGTTGTGCATTCATACATTTCTCCTTGGTTTATTAACACAACATACCGTTCCAAGAGGTGGAAATCTTGTTTAGGGAAATGCATAAATAACAGCATTAGAATCTGCTAGAGCATAAAAATACGGTTGTAATCACAAGCTGATATAAACAGTAATCCCAACCAAAATGCACAGATGATTACAAGGGCTGAATACATTCTTCTAAAAATTAGGAGAAATGCTACTAAAAATAACCTTAATGTTTTTCTAATGTTTAGCTATCCTGTCTATATTCTGCTAAATATTTGGGAATCTAAAACATTGGATGGTGTTGCTTTTCTGATACCAATTTGGATTTTTGAATAAAACAGGGTATTTTTGTTTAGGAAATGTGGTATATGGGTAGTCCTTGACTTACAACCACAACTGAGCCCAAAATTTCTGTTGCTAAGTGAGACAATTGTTAAGAGAGTTTTGCCCCACTTTGCGATCTTTCTTGCCACAATTGTTAAGTGAATCATTGCAGTTGTTAAGTTAGTAACACGGTTGTTAAGTGACTCTGATTTCCTCACTGACCTTGCTTGTCTGAAGGTTGCGAAAGGGGATCACATGACCTTGGGACACTGCAACCGTCATAAATACGAGTCAGTGGCCAAGTGTCTGAATTTTGATCACATGGCCACAGGGATGCTGGCAATCATCATAAGTGTGAAAAACGGTCATAAGTCACTTTTTTCAGTTCTGTTGTAACTTTGAATAGTCACTAAATGAACTCTTGTAAGTCGAGGACTACTTGTAATGTCCATCTTTATATTATCCTGAACTGGTTTAGTGGAAAATAATATTTTGAATTCAGAATGATTTAGGATGCAATTCTGAACTCATATATGTGACAGTTAATCTTGCTGGATTCAGTTGGACTCGGTTCTGAACAGGTATATGTGAGATTGCACTTTTACTTCTCAATATATATTTTTATTTAGACAGTACTCACTGGTTTCAGTAAGATTTTCTTCCTAACTTGGAGTGTTAGGAAGTTAGTTTGTACATGATACAGCACATGGATTTTAATAATTTGGTTTTTTAAATAACTTTTTAACTGAAGGTATAGAGAAATGATGCATTCACTGAAGAATGTCATGATGGTTGTAGTTGAATCTCTAATTAACAAGTTTGAAGAAGATCAAATGCGCTACAAAGAGATGCAAAGAAAAGTGAAAACAGAACCACCCAACAGTTATTATGCAGATAACTGTTCTGATAGTGATTCTTCCTTCAACCAGGTATGCAATTATACAAAGGAATGGATGGGGAGAAAGAGAAAGAGAGACTGACTGACTGACTGAGACTCTTTGGTGCTATGTAACATTGTTGAAGATAATATTTTCACAAATTAGGTTTCCATCTCCTTTGTCATTTTTTTTAGCCTTCTAGTTCTTCTGATCCCCTTGTACTTCTATACTCTATACTAGAGTTAGTGTTTTGAAGACCGTAAAGGGGAAAAAGGAAATTTGACATTCAGTTTCCAAAATGTATCCCTTTTGAATATGGACAAAGCAAGCTGGTTGTTTCTTTTTTAGATCATGGTTGTTTAAAGTTAGAAAACAATTATACAGAAAAACCTGCTTTGGGTTGATATCCATAACAGGAAAGGATTGGCAAAATGATGTAGTGTCACACTGAATACAAATATGCGACAACATTTTTAACTTTCATTCTTTCCTCATAAACTGTATATATTTCAGTCAATGATAAAAATGACTGAATGCTTGTCAAAGGCTACACACTACAGATTCATGTTCTTATCATCTCACCGGAGTTATCATTCATAACCAAACTTGCAGAGTTTATTTCTAACACGTTCAGAAACGTGTATTTCAAAAGAGAAAAATAGCTTAATTAATATATTTAGTTCCTGTTCCTTGGACTGGTATGCTGTTTTTTCATTGCTCTAACAGGTAAAAAAGATGGGTTTAAAGAAGAAAGCGTGTGCAAAGGAAGGCGGTGTGTAAATAACAGGACTCTAACCAGTAAAGCTAAAAGTACATACACGCACAATTAGTTTGAAAGAAAAAGAAGAAATTTTGAGAGGAAAATGAAGAACAATAGAGCATAATTGTTGAAATTATTGTGATTTACAGTAAGGAGAACAGAAAATAGGTCCCAGATAATTAAAAAAAATGTCTCGAGCATAGGTTGTTCATTAGATTCCAACTGTTTATCATTTTAAAAATTGGCAAAAGCTTCATGCCGTAGTCAAATTAGAATACTTATGCTCCCATTAGATCAAGAGATGGTGTATCCAAATATTCTGAGACAGCAGTTGCTTTGAAGACAGGAGCAAACCAAAGCATATAGCTTGGAAAGAGTAGTAGAGTGTTGGGAATTAGAATAGAAAGAACATTGCTAGGAAAGAGTAGCAGAGATTTTAATTACTAGGCATGACCACACTGGCAAGTACTCTATAGAAAAGGAGATTAATACTAGTATCAAGGTGGCATGTGAATGATCAAGGGGGATAAAGCTGACCTATCTTAGAGAAGAGAAAAGATTAGTTCTGAAATAATGTTTTCAAATTGAGTTTTGTATTGGCCAATTTACAGATTTATAGCTCCGAGACTAGTGATCAGTGCATGCTTTCAATTCTGTTTTGAGTGCAGTTTCTTTTAATCATATGGATGGTGAAGGTATATGTTTTTCTTTATTAGAAAATAGATCTGTACTTCTATAAATACTTATTTGTACTGGATGAAAATTATTCATATGCTGCTATGCCTTGTGATTATTGCTATCAATGTCTCCAATTTCACCCTTTGCCATTTTCAGAGATAAACTGGCATCTTGAGGCAGTGAATCAAGGTGCAGTTAGGGAAGTGAGGTTAAGAGTGAATTGCTTCTCCTGGTTACAGTATAAATAGGTTTTTTTTTCAGTATTTCTTACACTGTAAAATCAAAATGAGCAGAAATTGGGATGTGATATGCAAGACTGGAGTGGTCTGTGTATTTGGTATCATATCATACCAGGCTTTTTAGTCACATAGATTTATGTCAGCATGATAGGAGGTTCTGCACCAAAGTTAGTGGAGAATAGGCGTTTCTTTCTTTGTGGTTATTACTGCTGACAAAGGCAATGAGAGATTGTTTTCTCTAATTTACACTGCTAGGCTTAAAGTTGTATTTTCTTGAAACTGTTATGATAAAATCAATAAATAAAATCTATTCCATTTAAAGCAAAGTCTAGAGGCCTATTGATTTTTAGAGACGTGTGCTTTCTTTGGCGGAAGACAAAATACACGAGAGTACCTTACAGAAACTCTGGGGCACACAGAATATTCTCCCATTTAAAGATTTCTCGCTAACTGCAGTGCTGAAGTGAATTAAATTGCATATCTTCACTATAATGTAATGTAGAAGAGGCATCCAAAATATCCATAGCTCTTTCTGCCATCCACTTCAGTGGCATAAACAGTTCACAGGATAGAAGGGGGGAAAAATGACAACTGGGAGAGAGAGGAGTGAGTAAGTAAGGAAGATAGATAGATAGATAGATAGATAGATAGATAGATAGTAGGTAGGTAGGTAGGTAGGTAGGTAGATAGATAGATAGATAGATAGATAGATAGATAGATAGATAGATAGATAGTAGGTAGGTAGGTAGAAAGGTAGAAAGATAGCTAGAAGGTGTAGTCCAAAGACTTGCAGAACAGAGGAGAAAGAGGTCTACAAACATTGGACATGTCACCTTTTTAAAAATACGGCTGCAACTAGCTCATCAGCTCTCTAAACAACATGTGGCAGAGTTATATTTATAGGAGTGTGCATAAACTGAATTCACCCAGGAAGAAAATGTAGCAGTTTATATCAAAGATCCATCCATAGATGTGGAAGTTCAGTCATTGACTTCGGTTCGATCACATATCTTACCTACTTCTTCTTGGTGTTCTTATGGAGGAAAAGGCTGCTTTAAATCATTATATCATTTTTTAAAGATTTTTTTAAAAGATTTAAAAATTTAATAATTAAAATGTGCTCTTTTTTTTAATAGTGATCTAAATCCTATAACTTTAATAGTGATCTAAATCCTCAGTTTCATTTGGGTTTGGTTAGTGAGCATTTTTACAATGTATTACAGAGTTACACATTTATGAATCAAGAACAATTACAGCTGCTTGTAGAAAGACTCGATCCAACACAACCTAAGGAGGTAAGTTTAAAAAAAAATTGGAGGGGGGAAATATCTTATTGTTTTGCGTATGCACGGACAAATTAAGTTTGGTTTTGTCACGCGTTAAGCTAATATGAAAGCAGTTTCATATATATATAATTTTTTATAGTCACAAATGCTTAATATTTTATCAGCAGCATATTGTTTGGGTTCTAATATTTAACTTACTAATACATGTTAAATTCCTTTCTCTCTACCTCGTTTTTCTAGCCATTGATAAAAGGTATCCCATGTTCTAAAGTACACTGAATCTTCTCTCTTAAAAGAGAAAGCAGTTTCATTTTTGTAATCTAAAAAAACATAAAACTCAAGGAAAAGCATAGGGTAGAGTAAAAGGGGTGGAGATGTGATCAGTGGTGTGAGGATACTTGGCAGATGGACAGAAATATACGTCTTAATGCGACAGAATCTTTTTCCCACTGTTCCTCTTCTCCATCTTATACTTTAAGCATAGTCTATTTCTACTTCTTTCCCTGAGATGGTTCCTCATAAGTCTCATTGGTATCAACTGCTTTGATAAAAGTTATTCAACAGAGCTGGGAATATAGTATAGCAAAACTACGGGTGGAAACTAACCAAAGAGAGAAGCAACCTAGAACTAAGGAGAAACTTCCTGACAGTTAGAACAATTAACCAGTGGAACAACCTGCCTCCAGAAGCGGTGAATGCTCCAACACTGGAAGTTTTTAAGAAGAGACTGGACAGCCATTTGTCCGAAATGGTATAGGGTTACCTGCTTGAGCAGGGGGTTGGACTTCATGACCTCCAAGGTCCCGTCCAACTTCTTTATTATTATTATTATTATTATTATTATTATTATTATTATTATTATTATTATTATTATTATTATTATTATTATTATTATTATTATTATTACCATCATCATCATCATCATCATCATCATTATTATTATTATTTGCATATATTTGAGACTAAAAATGGATAACAGTTATGTAAGCAATATTTTTTTAGGAACACCCCTCCCCTCCAATCAGATAGCATTGGTTTTAGTTTGCTAAGCATAACTCTTTCTCCAATGTTATTTAATGAAATTAACATTGCAATTGCCCGGTTTGAAAACAGAGAACTGCAGATGTTGAAAATAGATATAGAATACAAAAAGTGACTTTATCTCTTTTATGAAAGTATGCTTTTTTTTTGTTTGAAAAGTTTGTATCAGGACCTTTCTTACAGTCTGAATCTCATTTGTTAAGCATTTATGGGAGGCTGTAAAATTTCACCTTTTCCATTTAAAATAGGTACATAATTTAATTCATTGACTGCTGCGCCCGACAAAAGTTTTATTACAGCCTTTGTGCTTAATTTTATTCTCCATAAAATAGCAGAACAATGGTTGGCATTGCATTCAATATTGAATCTTCCCAATAGTGGGAAGAGAATGGAAAAGGATGGTCCAGGTAGCTTTCTTGACAAAAGCATGGCTAAGGAAATGGCCTGCCATTGACTTCTAGGATGCTTTTTGACTTCCTGTTCTAGCCTATAATCTTGGGATCTTCCAGTGTCTGAGCTTAATTAGCTTTATGTATAATAGAATAGAATATTTTTTATTGGCCAAATGTGATTGGACACACAAGGAATTTGTCTCCAGAACATAACCTCTCAGTGTACATACAATATAATATAATAAGATACCAATAGAAGAAGGTAATAGGAAAAATTAGAAGGATAATAGTAATACAGCCCTACTAAGTGAGTAAATATCTTTAGATATAAGACAGTGCTGTGGGAATTAGGTGTTCAGAATGATGGCAGGAGGGAAAAAATGGTGTGTCTAATTGTATTGGCATGCAATTTCCTGTAGTGGCATCCCAAGAGAAGAATTGAAACAGTTTATGACCAGGATGTGAAGGATCTGTAGATACTTTTTTCCTGGTTCTTCCTGAACCGTGCAGTATACTGGTCCTCAGTGAAAGGCAGCCTGGTTGCCTTCATTTTTTCCTGCAGTCCTAACTATCCATTGAAGTCTGTACCTGTCCTGTTTAGTTGTGCCAAACCGGACAGTTTTTGAGCTTGATTAGCTTTATGAAATCAGACCAAGGTCTGTATGTGTGAAAGGAGTGAAGAGGAGAGGGAGAGGAAGGGGAGGGGAGAAGAGGGCAGATCAAATAATCTTTGACACAAAGACAAGCTGTGCAGAATTTGAGAGGAAAGACAGTCAGTGGAAGGAGGCAAGTAAAAAAAATATAGCAGAAGTTAGAGGTGTATAAAGAAAAAAGGTAAAGAAATAAAGAGTTTTTTTCATCCTTAATGATTTGGGTGATGATGGAGAATTAGATTTTTGACATAGCCTTTATTGTAGGTTTATAATATATATTTATTTTATTCTAATAATACAGTTTTCTTACTCAGTTCTCCTTGATCTTTTAGGTACGCCAAGAAGCTATTCAAACCTTGTGTTCTGCACCCCCATCTGATATTTTAAATTGTGAAAGTTGGAGTACCTTACGCAAACATCTTGCAACAGCACTCTCAGATCCTGATTCCAGTTTCAGTGTAAAGATACTAATAAGCTTTTTATTCTTGACCAATATTTCCATTGATCGTAATTTATACAGTACATAAAATTCAAATATTTGTACCAGCTGCCTAAGAAATTGGTAATTCAAAATGATTCTCACTATATGGTTAAAGAAGCAGATGTATTGTTATGACTTTTTCAGGCACTAGTCAGAAAACATTAGTTTCCTGAATAATGCCTGAATACATAATGCCTGAATAACTCCTGAATAAATAAAACCAGGAAAATGTTACTAATATATGATAATATTATAGAATTTTCTTTGAATTAGATAAGAGCAACATGTGAGAGTCCCAGAAATATTAGATGTAAAATGATTGATCTGTTAGTAATATGAAACAGATAATATTTCTGTATACATAAACATGAATGTAATTCTAATTAATCCATTGTAGCTGATGTATTTGCACAGTAATTTTCAGCCATTAGACAATATTTAATTTACTGTTTTAAAATATATATTTTATTAAGGTTTTAATAAAGATAAATACTAGCAGAAAGTGATATTTAGAATAAAAAAGAAGAAAGGAAAGAAAAAGAGACAAAGTCCACAGTGCAGAGAAAAAAAAGCATATAAAGAAGTAGCTTCTCAATTTCTTTACAACAGTTATAAATTTACCTCCTACTCTTATTATTATCTATTTTATATTATTACCTGTTAATTACAGCATGGCTTTATTTTTTCCTATAATCTTAATTTTTTTCTTATCATAAAAACTGTATATCATAATTTCCTTTTTTTTCTATTTCATGCGAAAAGTCTATTCCAGTCAGCAATAAATTTAGATAATATGTTTTCTCTGGTCAAAGATATCAGTTTGCCATCTCGACAAGTTCTATCATCTTCACCAACCGTTTCTCCATTGTAGGTAACTTTGAATCTTTCCACCTATGTCAGGGGTAGGCAACCTTGGCTCTTTTATGACTCGTGGACTTCAACTCCCAGAATTCTGGGAGTTGAAGTCCACGAGTCATAAAAGAGCCAAGGTTGCCTACCCCTGACCTATGTGCATGAATAATCTTGCTGTAGGCATCCTATATAAAAACAACATTCCATGACTTTTTTTCAATTATTAATCAGGCCTAAAAGAAAAGCCTCTGGTTTTATTTATATACTAATTTTTAAAATCTTCTGACTTGGTGTGTGAATCCAAAATTTTCTGACTTTGTTGAGCACAATAAAATGTCCCCTTTTGTTGTTTACATTTCCAACATAAATTTGATCTTGTATCTTCATGTTTTGTTACCATCTTTGTCTTCTGTTTGTTAATCTTAAAACTTGCTAATGCACTAAATTGTTTAGCTTTCCCATTAGTGTTTCGATTCCCTTGAAAGGATCTTTCAAAACCAGTTGCACCTGCAAAAGCTCTTAAGTTGTAATTACTTTTTAATTTTTACTCCTGCAATCTTCTCATCTAATCTTATATCTCTGTTCAGAATTTCAAGAAGCAAAATAAACAGAAGAGAAGACACTGGGCAACTTTGTCTTGTTTCTTTTTGTATCTCACATATATTTGTTAGATCTCCATTAACAATTTCTGTTTTCTGTGAAGCATAAATCAATTTTACCCATTTTAGAAAATTCTGTCCAAAATTTATATTTCCCAAAACATTAAATCGAAAAATCCAATTCAAACTGTCAAAGCATTCTCTGCATCTAAAAAAAAAGTAATGCAGCTTGTTTTTCATCATGTTGTTCCAAGTACTCTAGACACAATTCTGACACTGTCTTTTAGATAAAAATCAGCATTGACCTTTGGGAATAAATTTTTGCAAAATTAGCAAGGATAATGTAAGGGATAAGAGGCTGATTTATAGGATTGGGAGGCACAGATTCTAATACATCAGCCAGGAAAGCTAACTGGATGACTTTGATTTAAAATCTCTCTCTTTTAGCTCAATCTAACTTGGAGGGCTTTTGCCTTGAAGGGAAAGAGCACAATCAATCTTAGTAATAATAATGACAATAATCTTAGAATCCTCAAATTTGTTGAAGGAGAATCGGGATATAAGTGGGGAAAAAATAAATAAAAGGAACCAGCAGCATATATTGTGGCACAGGTTTGGTTCAGATTATATGAACCTAGTAATGCAGGTGAGTTGCAGGACCAAGAAAAGGCAAATAATTAAATGTGCATCACAACTGTTACATACAGTGTCATGATGCATGATGTGCATTACAACTGTTACATATAGTGTCATGATGCATGTACAAAATGGTGGAGCTTGACTTTGATGTTACAACTCAGATGTCATCCTTTCGAAATCATCAGTATTAGCTGATGTCCACGCCTAGTAACTTGGCTTTAATTCGTTTTTTTATAGGACAAAGTCTTGAAATTTTATGCCAAGACATTTTCTTCCTCTCCATTAAATATGACAAGAGAACTCTATACAAGCTTAGGTGAGCTCAAGATACTTCTTTTCAGAAACAAATGACCACAATTTTCACTGGGTCTCTTAAATTAATTGGCAATTATTTTTCTCTTTACAGCAAAGTACTTAGAGGCTTATTTTCTTGTTGAAGATAATTACATTCCTAGTGTATCAATGGGTATTGACATAAGCAACCCAGACATAATACGTTTACTTAAAAAGGTACAATATACTTATTTCTCAATGTTATTTAGTTAGTTAAGGTGTTTTTGATCAAGGGTTTTAAAATAGAATAATTATCCTTTTATTCATAGATGCGACTCCTGAATGAGTACCAGAGAGAAGTCTCTTCTTTTTGGATACGTCATCCAGAAAAGTATATAAGTTTTTTTTTTAATGTGGTTGTGTTTTCATTTGTGTTTCCAGTTTGCTGATTGATAGATAGGGATGATGAAGTTTGCTTAGGTTATCAGATGCTTTGCCTTTGTTTCAATGTAACTGAAAAAGCTTTGTACCTGAAGTTTCAATGAAGCTGTCATAAGTCTATATAAAACATGATCATATGTAAATAAGATCCTTGATTTTTTTTCCCTGCCTCCCCCCAATTTTTCTCCTTTGTACTACTTGCCTACTTGCAACTGGTTTCACATGATACTGTATGTTTGAAGATTTCGGTTGCAGTCTTGTGTTTGTTACTTAGGAATGTACCCCATTGAAAGTTTATGTGGCTATTTTAATTTCATAAGATTGTGCAATTAGAATCAAAACTGCTTTTCCTTTTGATTTGACTTTAGGTTTGTTTCAATTTTAAATATGACATTCTGCTTAATTTGAATTATTTTTCCCGCCTAACTTCATAATATAAGCACTCTTTCCCAGCAAAACTCACAATATTCCAGTTTTTTTTATAAAGCAGTCTAAATTTTTTAATTCTCATTTGGTTGGTCCAAGGGGCAATGAGACAGTTTCTAGAATTTTAAATAATATTTTGCCAGAACGCTTAGGCACAAATAGCATCCATACCAACATTGTGATATTTATGAAACTCTTCCCCTTCCCCCCAATTTATTTAGGTACATGGAAGAAATAATGGAGAGTACTTTATCCCTTCTGGCTGTAAAGCATAATTTAAGTCTGATTGCTTCTTCTGAATTTTGGGATCCAGTATACTTTTTGGCTTTGGTTGATCTCAAAGCTGTGTGGTTTAAAAAATGGATGGTAAGGAAATGTGTGCATTTTTGATATTCAGTCTTGTTTTGTTACTTTTTCAAGGTTCTTTGGTGCAGGTAGACTGAGCAAAAGTATATTTCTCCAAAAAGTATTGATGAGATATTCATCCTCTTATCAGCTTTAGTGTTTTTCCTTGCTAATGGTGGGACACCAATTTCCGAGTAATGTTAATAGTTAACTGAATCTATTCTTCCTTCCATCTACATAATATTGTGGGCTTGTGGGCCTAAAATTTTCAGCCAGTCATTTGCAGTGATCTGTTAATATTGTTTTTGTCCGACAACTTTAAGGATTGATTTTTCTTGGTTGTCCAGGTATTCTCTTGACTTCAACAATTCTATATAACTTCTATTTCTTAACATAGACAAATTACCAAACCCTGATGGCATCTATCCCAAACTGAGATTGTAGAGCTTGCAACTAAAATATATAACCCATCTCTAAACTCAGTTTGCACTTAAAAACTACAAGGTAGCCAACATAATTTTGAAAAAAGATTTCATATAGAGATCCAGGACATTAGAGACCTCTCAGTTTAACTTCTGTTCCAGGGAAAATAGTAGAAACTGCAATTAAAGATAAAATTACCCAACAAATTCCCAACATGATTTTACTGAGGGAAGATCCTGCCTAACTAGACTTCTACAGCTCTTTAAGGAAATTAATAAAAATGCAAGCAAGTAGATATCATCTGCTTAGATTTTCAAAAAGCCTTTGATAAAATCTGCCATCAAAGACTTCTCAGTAAGCTAAATAGCCATGGGATAAAAAAAATAACCCTATTATCAATAAGCAACTGTCTAAAAAACAGAAAACAAAGACTAGGAGTGGACATTTCTCACCATTGAAAGATGTAACTAGTGGGTTCCCCCAGAGATCTGTTCTAGAATTGGAGCTTTTTAACGTATATAGGTAGGTAGGTAGGTAGGTAGGAAAGAAGGAAGGAAGGAAGGAAGGAAGGAAGGAAGGAAGGAAGGATCTGGAATTGGGCAGGACAAGTGGAATAGCCAAGTTTGCAAATGACACTAAATTGATCAGAGTGGAAAAAAATAAGAAACTATAAAGAGCTTCAAAGAGATCTCTACTCCTTGGGGAAATCGGTGTCAAAATGGCAGATGTCATTCAATGTGAGCAAGTGTAAATTGGTAGCAAAAATCCTAACTACTCATACAAACTAATGAGATCAGAACTAATAGTGAGTGATGATGAAAAGATCTTGAAATAATGGTTAAAAGTTCAATTAATGTGTTGATGCAGTATGCATTCAAAAAGATGAACAGCTTGTTAAGAGACAATAAGAAATGATATTGAAAATAGAGCTGTCAATATCACAATACCCTTATATAAATGAATGGTACAACTGCATCTGAAATATAATGTATTGCCAAACCTTTGCAAGAATATAGTGGAGCTACAGAAAATTGAGAGGAGTTTAAGTAAGATGATTGTGGGGCTGGAGCAGCTTCCATATGAGAAAAGGTTATGACATTTGAGGCTTCTTAACCTAGAAAGTAGGCTAATGAGAGGGGGGATGACTGAGGTATACAAAATTATGCATGGTATGTATAAAGCAGTATAATGAGAAGTTATTTTCCCTTTCACAAAATACTAGAACTTGAAGTCACTCAATGAAATTGAATCCTAGAAGAATAAAGATAGACAAAAGGTAGTTTTTAAACAAGATGTAATTTAACTTTGGAATTCCCTATTATGCTGGCTACCAGTTTGGCTGGTCTCAAAAAGGAAGGTTGGACCAATTCATGGAAGTCACGGGAATCAGAGATGATTAACCTTGATGCAGCATGGCTGCCTCTGAAGAGCATCTACTAAACATTAGTGGGATTCATTGTGGACTTGGTTGGCCACCGTGAGAATAGACTGCCGAATTAAATGGGCCAGATCCGGGGGGGGGGGGCACTGCTTATGTTTTTATGTTCTTTCTCACTGTTTCTCACAAGCATTTAAAGGGCTTTCTTCTGGTTCCTAGAATTATTTTCATTTTCAAATACTCAGTAAACATGGAGGAGGCTATGGTTGTTCAAAATGGACAAGAATAGCAATCACATCTTGTGAGGTTGGAAGGATCAGTGTATTTGTTCATTTGTAGAATTATCTTCACCGGCCTTAAATGTAGACCAAGCAAGTCAATAATTTTTTGGGGCCTTATTATAGTAAAATTTATGATTAAAAAAAAGAAAGAAAGCATTAAAACAACTGACAATATTATACCTGCAACATTCACGGTTTCATTATTTTGGATTTGAATTGTAAGTATGCGTTGAAATTTGCCTTTAACCTTATACCATGGAGAAGTTGGGCCAGCTTTTGTTCACTTAAGGATTCAATGAAATATACATTTTGTCCAGGTAATTGTATTTTGTATAAGTATATGAAGATTTTTATTAATCTCAACACTTCTGAATGCTCTCAGGGAGAGTAACATCCAGATCTCCAAGGATAAATTGTACCATAAGGAAGGAGCACAAATTGGAAAATTTTGTACTCTTGATCGCTCTCCCTTCATCTCACTTTCACTAGCCCCATTCCAGACAAATACAGGTAGTCCTCGACTTACAACCACAATCGAGCCCAAAATTTCTGTTGCTAAGTGAAACATTTGTTAAGTGAGTTTTGCCCCATTTTACGATCTTTCCTGCCACGGTGGTAAAGTGAATCAATGCGGTTGTTAAGCTGGTAACACGGTTAAGTAAATCAGGTTTCCCCATTGACTTTGCTTGTCAGGAGGTCATAGAAGCTGATCACATCACCCCAAGGCTCTGCAAACGTCATAAATATGAGTTAATTGCTAACCACCTGAATTTTGATCAAGTGACCGTAGGAATGCTCCAATGGTCGTAAGTGTGAAAAATGGACGTAAGTCACTTTTTTCAGTGCCATTGTAACTTTGAAGGGTCACTAAATGAACTGTTGTAAGTCGAGGATTATCTGTATGCCAGAAAGGCCAGTTCTCTCTGACAGACAGTTCTGTAAGTATCAGTGTCCAAGCCGTAGAAGGCTAACTAGATATAATCAGTGTTTTGAATTTAGCTTCAGTATTTGGTTCCTGTATGGCCACACTAGGCCCCTAACGAATCCCTATTGATGTAGATCTTTTGGGAGTACAACAATGCAATTCGCTTGCCACAAAGCAAGGCAGTTTGCCACCTCATGTTGTCCCACTGAAAAGCTGAATAGAAACTGATATAGCCTCTCTATGGTACAAATTTAAAAGTAAATTTGCATACCTATTAATAATGTATGTGTTTGCAGATTCAAAATAAGAAAACAGTGGTTAGCTTCAGAAACCTGCTGACAAAGGTATAGTTTTGTCCATAGGAGACTTTGGCTGAATGCAGCCAAATTGTTTTTATAGATTTGCAAATTCTGCAGTGTTGACTAGAAATAGTATCAATGACAACAAGAAATAGGCATGAAAATGAAAATAGAACTTTTTATTTTCCTGGGAATTTTGCACAATCTTTTCAAGCAAACGTGAGATGTTTATTTCTTTTAAATGGAAAATGTGGAGGAAACAAGTATTTTGTTATTTTGACTTCAGACATAAATCATAGCTATTAGTTTGTGCATTATACAGTATGTTCATTTGGCTTCCCCTAAAGGTGAGAGTTTTCATTAAAATGGCTTGGTTTCTCATCTTGCAGTGAATAGAATTTATGTTAGTATGTGCCACTTTCTCTTTATACAAGGTTTGCAAAATGTTTTGTAATCATTGAAAAAAAAATGAATAAAATTTTGTTCAGAAACGAGTTCTAACTGTATTATACTTCTGCTTTGTGATATTAGCATGCCTACTACAGCAGAACAGTAGTGTTAAGGCTACTTGAAAAGAAATACACATCTTTGGTAAGTCTGTGCTACCCAGATTTTCAGATACTGTAGCTTTCAATAGTTCTAAATGTTTAGAATATTATTTCATTTAATCAAAATGTTTTGGGGAATTATGCTTTGTGGGCATTTTGGCACTGGATTTAATGAAATCCAGAGTTAAGGCACTTTTGCATCAATAAAAGAAATGAGGTGTATATGATACCAATTTAACTGAACTAAGATACAGATAATTCAACATTTCTTCTTACATACTAATGTCAGCCTATAGGCAGTTTTCACATTTTAGATATAGTTTATAGAAAGACACTTTATATTTTATCTTATCACTTATATGAATCTTTTAGATAAATGTATTGGAGTGAAGCAAAACCACATTAACTTTGCTAATGATCTAAATGGAGTAAAACATTGTTTGGAGGGTCTAAAAATTATACAATACATGGTCTTTGTGCTGGTTCGATATGATTTGTTATTGTATGTTTCAGATCATTGCAACTGTTGAGCAGTGTGCCTCCTACTTGGAAGCTTGTGAGTCAGCAGTGAATGGATCAAAAACATTTAATGCATTTTCCACGTCACATAATAGTATGTGCTATTTCTATTTGCTGTACAATATATTTCAAAAATCCTTTTATTATTTACACCGTTCTAATACAGTGAGTAGCAGTATATCAACAAGACTTTTAATAGCAAATTTTATTCCTTTTTGTATCATCATTTCTAAGCCATCCCAATCTTCTGGGCAGTTCATAATAATATCAAAACAAAATTGTAACATTAAAACAAAAAAAGTGGAAAACTCTGCAACAAAACTGAATGAGGATAAAGTAGCTAAGATGTATAAATGTAAAATAATTAAGATGCTCACAATTTGATCAGCCTGGGTCAAAGGCTCATTGGAATAATACTGATTTTAATTATTTATAGACTTACAGAAAGAGCTACTACAGAAAAGCGGCGTGGTGGCTTAGTGGTGAAGATGCTTGCCTCCCACTCAGAAGGTTGAGAGTTCAATCTTAGGCAGCGGTAGTTGTTTTTCTCCTAGGCTATAAAGATAAAATATCTGCTGTGAACTTTGTATGGTGTCAGGAAGGGTATCCAGCCAATAAACGCTCAGCTCCCTCCAGTCTCCCCAACTGTACCCTGAATTAAGGGATTACAGGGTCTTAAAAAGGGAGGGCTTTTTTTATTGACTACCACCGTGTTTCCCTGAAAATAAGACTAGGTCTTATTTTTGGGGGAGACCAAAAGACCCATTAGGTCTTATTTTCGGGGATGTCTTACAGCAGGCAGTGAGCGTGTGGGGGCAGGGCGGGGCCTGCACATGGGATAGAGATGCAGAGCTTCGAAGCGTGGTGGTGATTGGGCCAACTTCAGAGCATGTGGGTGGACCAACTAAAAGTATGTGAGTGTTTGGGAGGGGGTGCATGTGCCCTCCCCATGCTAGGCCAGCTCCTGTAGCCCCGGGGTGGCCATGCTGGGTGGTGGCAGAAAGGGCACCGAGGTGGTAGTGTCCAGGCCAACACTCCTCCGGGCAGAGTGGGGAACCTTTGCACTGGGGATGCTGGGGGCTGCCTTCCTGTCCTGGTCTGCCCGAAAGGTGAGCTGGGAGGCGGTAGCCCACGCCCAAAGAGCCGATGGAGCCCCGGAGGGTCTGGGAGGGTGCTGAAGTGAGCGGGCATCCTGCCTGCAGTGCCCATGCCAGCTGCCCCTTTCCCGCCAGAGCTGGAATGCTGCTGCATATCAATAGATACTGGCCTTCCCTCTAGTGGGCCTGGGCAGCTGCTGAAGAGAGACGGGCCCGTTTCAGCGCCTGGTGCCCTTGGGGGTTTGCCTTGCCACCTGCTTTCCAGCTCCAAGTTTCTCAACAATCGTGGAGCTGGAGAGCTTGCCCCACCACTGCCCAGATGCCCTCGTTTTCCCCAAACATTTCTTCGCTAACCTGCTTTTCAGCTCTGTCGCGTTTCTCCTTTGTGTTTTTCCATCACATTTCTCTGCCACCGCATGCAGGGAAAAAAAAAAAGTTTGTGGGACTAAAAAAAAAAAGTTCAATCAGACTTTCCAACTTCTCGCGAAAAATCTCGTGAAGTTGGAAGGTCTGATTGAACTTTTTTTTTTAGTCCCACAAACGTCTTTTGTTTTCCTGCAAGCGGCAGCAGAGAAAAGTGATGGAGAAACGCGACAGAGCTGAAAAGCAGGTTAGCGAAGAAATGCTTGGGGAAAACGAGAGCATCTGGGCAGTGGTGAGGCAAGCTCTCCAGCTCCTTGGCGGTGGAGAAATGTGACGGAGCTGGAGAGCATGTGGCAAGGTAAACCCCCCAAGGGCACCAGGTGCTGAAACGGGCCCATCCCTCTCCAGCAGCTGTCCAGGCAGCCAGCATGGACGGTGCAGGCAGGACGCCCGTTTGCTTCAGCACCCTCCCTGACCCTTTGGAGCTCTGTCTACCGCTTCGGTGGCTGTGTGGGCAGAGCTGCGAAGTGGGCCAGGGGGCCTAAAGCACCAGCAGTCTGGCTCGGGAATGAAAGGGAAGAGGCAGATGGGTAGGTGGGGCCTTAACTAGGGCTTATTTTTGGGGTAGAGCTTATATTAGGTCCACTCCCAAAAATCAAGCTAGGACTTATTTTCGGAATAGGTCTTATTTTGGGGAAAACATAGATATAGGGGACTGTGAAGGTGAGGGCTACTATAGAGTAGGACTGTTTGGCAGATGAAAGATATGATTCTTAACCAATCTTCTATACTGGTAGTCCATGACTTACAACATTTGCTCAGTGACCATTCAAAAAAGTAATTAATTTATGACCGTTTTTCACACTTACAACCATTGCAGCATCCCCGTGATCATGTGATCAAAATTCAGATGCTTGGCAACTGGCATGTATTTATGACGATTGCAGTGTCCCAGGGTCATAAGATCACCTTTTGCTGCCTTCTGACAAGCAAAGCCAATGGAGAAGCCAGTGTCATAACCACAGTATTATGAACTTAACAATTGCAGTGATTCATTTAACAACTGTGGCAAGAAGGGTGGTAAAATGGAAAAAAATCACTTTATAATTGTCTTGTTTAGCGATAAAAATTTTGGGCGCAATTATTCTTGTAAGTCAAGATTACCTATAGATGACTGGATAGGGAAGGCACATTCCATTCTGACAGGTTATGCCTCACAATTTTTGAGATAATATATTCAGTTTCAAAATTCCTAAATCCATTTTTCTGATTGTTTGTTTCTATTTTATAAAGCTTTCATCTTTGAAAATGTTGAAACCAGCTGTTGCTAACATGTGTTTTATATAAAATTTATAAACATTAACATTAATCATAAGGGTGTGGTACTCTAGTATGCAAGGGCAGAGCAAAAGAAAGCACTTTTACTGATATGAGTTATCTTTTCTTTCAAGGTAATAAACAAAAGAATTTCTATGCAGGAAAAGAATTGCAATATATTTATTTTGTTCATTCCCTGAGCCTCTTAGGCACATTATTAATATACAAACAAGGCAGAAAACTCTTTCCTATTCAACTGAAAAACCGAAAAGGTAAGGACTTAATGAAAAAGATAACAATTTGTTTTATTTTATGACTGCTTTTCTCAAAAGTTTTCCATTTGTTAAATTCCCCTTCTGTAAAAAATGAATAGATAATACTGTGGAAGAGAATGAAAAACTTGGTATAAGTTTTATGGGCACTCAGAAGACTGTGTCAACAGCAGAGATGGAGTGGGGAAAAAATAATTCAGCTAACAGTAAATCATCATCTTCGTATGCACATAGCAAAATGTCTTGGATTCCTGTATTTTACTTTCCCTTCTCCAGCATGACTGCAAACAGATCATTTCATTTTATAGTTTTATCGTGACAATCATAGTATATACACTTGTAATTCTGTGCAGTAAGAAAGGTCACCAGCCCTTCGTTTCTCAAAGAGTTTGGAAGTAGAAAAGCTGCCATCACTTGTATGATTAATAATCCTTAATAGTAGAATGTGGATTGCACTTCCAGAAAAGAACACTCTTTTCCAGAGCTATCCTTTAATCTGTTTTAAGAAGTAAGTATGGTATTAAATTGTCCCCATTTGATGCTGGAGGTGCTAATATGCCTACCCCGTCCATACAAACAAACATACATATAGATATCTGTCTATCACGTTTAATTCATGAGCTCATAGCAGTGAAATATGAGAGACGTAGATTCTCTGGCAAAATCCTGGCCATAAGCTTCATTATTATTTCCAAAAAGGATTCTGGACTTGAAATAACAGAATAACAGAGTTGGAAGGGTCCTTGGAGGTCATCTGGTCCAACCACCTGCTTGAGCAGGAGATCCTATAATATGTCAGACAAATGGCTGTCCAGTCTCTTTGAAAGCCTCCAGTGTTGTGGCACCTACATCTTCTGAAGCCAAGCTATTCCATTAGTTAATCGTTCTCACTGTTAGGAAATTTCTCCTTAGTTCTAGATTGCTTCTCTCGATTAGTTTCCATCCATTTTTTCTTGTCTTGCCTTCAGGTGCTTTGGAAAATAGTTTGACCCTCTCATCTTTGTGGCAGCCCCACAAATATTGGAATACTGCTATCATGTCTCCCCTAGCCAACATCCTCAATTTCTGTAATCGTTCTTCATAGGTTTTAGCCTCTGGTCCCCTAATCATCTTAGTTGCTTTTCTCTGCACATGAAAATAATGGATGGCTACAAAGTCAAGGACTTTGCTTTGAAATATGCTTTTGTGTCAAAGCAAGGGCAGAAATAATCAGGGAAAGAAAGGCCTACGAAGTGGCGGATAAGTGAATGTGATAGGTAACATCATCCTGGTAGATTCTGATTTTGTAAACCGCAGCCATTTTCAAGAGCACTCACAACACGTTCCCAAAAGTTGCAATATGCCCATCAACTTACGAAGAATTGAGATTCCTGGTTGGCTTTATAAATAAACCATTCCACAGGCTATACTGTACAATGTAATCAATTCCACTTTTCAACTCAATTGATTTATTAAAGAATCCAGCCAAGAAGAGCCAGATGTAATGAGTTAGTGTGTTTAACATAAACCAAAGCATAGACTGTATTAACTAAAACTTCTCAAATATAGCTACCTAAACACATTAGAGACTTTAACTTTTGAGAATCCCTGGGATTTCACAGCATGGCTGTAACTCTCCACCAGTCACTTGATTAAACCCATTTGAATTAATCACTTTTTCCAGGGAAGTGGGAATAATTTCCAAAGAGAGATATATTATTCCCTGATTGGACTGAGTGTTTTCTAAATGATTCTTACAGTGCCTGTTTCGCATTAGGCTGAGTCATCAAGAAAGTAATTTCTCTAGTTTGTATAGAGCTACAATTAGTTTTTAAACATTGCCTTGATTTGCATAATATCTAAGCCAAAATGTGACTCGTCTTAGTGTGCTAATTCTACCATGTTCAAATGCATATATCTTGCCTGGCCTCGTCATAGTTTTTATCTGGAGATTTTATGACCAAAAAGAAATGCCTGCAGTGAAGATTAATTTCTCACTTTATACAAACCTGACTCTGATCGAACCACCATGTGTCCTTTTTTTTTTTTGGTTTTCAGTGCTACAAAATAATTACAATTAAATTATAATAAAATAATTAGTGTGGTGTAAAATACTGGCCAAGGATGAGAAAAGCAGCAAAGTGCTTTCAGGAGTCCTTTGCCATGTCATTTTATATGCCATTCATATATAAGACTACAATTGGTTAATGCAAACTATGGCTTATGATTATAACTTCAGGTTTTTTTTTATGGTAGAAGTTTTCATTTAGTAGAAGTACTGTAATTTTCTAGGGGTCATTCGTATAGTATGCATGTATTTATTTATGATGTACAAGGTAGTCCTCAGCTTATGACCACATTTGGGACAAGAACTTCCATCTCTAAGCAAGGTGGTTATTAAGTGAGTCATGCCCAATTTATGACCTTTTTTGCTGTGGTCATTAATTGAATCACCACAGTCATTAAGTGAATGACAGTTAAGCAAATCTGACTTGCCTCACTGACTTTGCTAGGAAAGTTGCAAATGGTGATCACGTGATCCCAGGACACTGCAGTCATTCTAAATACATGCCAGTTCCCAAGCACCCAGTTTTGATCATGTGATTATGGAGAGTGAGGACCAGTTGTAAGTCACTTTGTAACTTCGAACGGTCACTAAATTATTAATGGTTATGAGTTGAAGACTGACTGTACGCAATATTTCCCTGCACTTATGTCAAAACACTAGGAAAAAGAAGATCCTAGAAAATAAAGATGGAATTTCTTTACATTATTTGGAGGAATCAATGTATCCACCCAAACTATTTTAACATTGCTAGAAGAGCACTATACTTGAAACTAGCTAATTATGGTTAATTTAATGGCTTCAATTGATTAAGCTGAAAGAAATGGAAATGCAGCTTCATTTCTTCATACTAAATCTGTACATAAATATTGTTTCACGCATGTTACATTGCTTTCATTTTCAAGTATTTTTTTCCTCTTCTGATTTCCCTAGATCTGATGACACTGGAAGATCTCATCATAATGTTTACACGTCTTATTTATTGTTCCCCAAATTGTCCCAAACCCCTTACTGTGCATTCAGGTAATAATTCTCATTTATATGCAGTTATTTTATAAACAACTTGCTTTGAGAAAAGAGTGTGTCCTGAGGGTTAATCTATTCTGTGTCTACAGACACATGAATAACCTATGTGTTAGTAAGTTGTGGCAGCCTTTAATATCTGGCTTAGAGTAGAAGTGAGGAAGGGAAAAGTAATAACAGGAGCAAGTTATTTGGAGGACCATCTCATTTTGAGGGTATCTGCCCATCCTACTACATCAGACAGGGTAATTCCTTCCTTTAAATATTTCACCCAATGCAGAGGTCTCCAACCCCTGGGCTGTGGCCTTGAGCCTTTCAGAATCAGGCCGCAAGTGCACACGGAACCATTCCACCCACCCCCGCTGGTCCGCAAACCTGAAAAGGTTGGGGAACTCTGACTCAATGGGACCTCAGAAGCATGTCTTCTTTGGTGGCCATTCCAGCCCTTTGGAAGAACTTTCCACATGGAATTTGAGGGATTTCTATCCTCTTAGCCTTCCAGAAGATTGTAAAGATCTGGCTCTTCCACTAAGTATTGACTAGAAGGGGGTTTGAGCTAGAAGGCTGTTTGATATGATGCCTCTGTTGGGAAGGATAGTAGGAGTATTATGTGGACAGGTGTAAATTCTGTAAATAAATAAACACATTGTTGTATTTTTTTTTTGCCTTGCCACTATTTTGAAACAACTTTTTTTTTTTACATTTTTGCAGGCAATTATTCTCCAGCTGGCCTCATTACTGATATACTCCGGGTCTTTTGTGATGAAAAAGAATGTGCAACTGAATGTCTATATACAAATACAGTGATAGAAGAACTTCTTCAACCACTACATTATTTATTAAATGGAACAGAGGTTATCTTTCATTTTTATGCAATTTCCTATGGGGGATGGGGTGAGGAAACCCCACAATGGTAGACTTCCATCTAGAGCAGGGGTCCCCACCCCCGGTCCGTGGACCAGTACCTGTCCGTGGTATGCCAGCAACCGGTCTGCACAAACAAACAAAGACCCATCCGAGGGATGCAGGTAGCACACAAAACCACCTACTCTCCAGTCCGCAGAAAAATATTTCTCCACGGAACCGGTCCCTGGTGCCCAAAACCTGGGGACCTCTGATCTAGAGACTAGTCAAAGTCAAGGCTTTGTTATAACTGACAATATCTGAGATACTGAAGTGAAAGAGAATACATATTTCAGTTGGAAAAGACAAGAAATCTGAATCTTTGCTCAGATATCTGTGGGAGCTTCACTTAGAAGTGTTCAATTCACATAGAATTTCTATGTCCATCCAGAAAAGGATGAACAAGCTGGTTTCAAAGCCTAACAGTATAATCTTGTGATTTCTGTTTAGAAGATCTATTGAATTCCATGGGCTTTTTTCGCCACTCAGTATAGAATTGCAATGTGAAATATGACTTTGTGCATCAGATTACTTGCCTATAATTGAGCATTAGTGCTAACAAACCATCTGGGTGGTATTTAAGGTGTTGTTTTTTTCTTCATAATTGCTGTAATTTCAAACGAGAAATGGTGTTATTTTTGCTTGTAAGTGAGCACGTGTGGTGACTGAAGCCAAGCAAAATTCTAAACAGTTTGGCAAACACAGTGAAATGAAACGTAATGGGTTGGAACTGAATCTGCTGTTGGTCTAAGAGAAGGACGTATTCCCAGAGGTTATTTGCATCCAAGATCAGTGTGGAGAGGGATAGTTGTCAGTTGTTTTGGTTTAGTTTTCTTTCATCATGCAATCTGCAGTACCACTCTGCTAAAAAAATTCTGGTGGCGGGGGAGGGGGTGGAGAAGTGGGAGAATATAGAAGAGGAATTAGTCCAATTTCTCTGCCTGTGTGTACATCCAGTTCATTAGTGAACCGACTGACTATAGTTAGGGCAGTTTAACATTTAGCTTAAATCTGTGAAGAATTGAAGGGATTGGGCCATTTAAAAAAAAATGATTTCAGAAATGATGAAATTAATCTAAACAGAAGGATTTCATGAAATGAAAAAGAAAGGTTATCAAGAGAAACCCTGTAGCCTCGTTGACAAAATGAAGGTTTATAGTCAAGGTTAAAAAAATGCTTTAAAAGCAATTAATGTTGTTATATTTAGTTGCTCTTGGCTGTGCTTATCAATTAACTTCAGACATTTTTTTCAACATACACACAGGTGAATCTGAATTGTCCAGAAACAACTCTAACACATATAGCTGATATTTTGGCGCGAATTGCTGCTACAGATGATGGTCTTTTACTACTTCTTTATGGAGGAGAAAAGCCCCCTGCCCCAGATAGCACAAGGTATGACAACAGCATTAAGGACTGAAAGCAGTCATCTGGATTCTAATCCCACTAATAATGTCATTTCCTTTATAGCAAATACCATGGTTGAAGATTATGGCATGATTTATTTGTATCTTACCAAATTTATGAACTGGTAGTCCAAGGGTGTGTACTCTGTCTGCAAAGCACTTTGTCTAGGAGTCACTTGAAAAGTCTTTAGGCAATTGTCAAGTTTCTTCATGGATTAATGTGTAGTTGCGTTCAGAGGCAAGTATGAGTGAGTTATATCAGGCGAAAGGTGAACATGCAATTGCTAAAATGTATAAACTTCCACCAAAATTTGAAACAGAAGAAGAACAAGTGAAGGAATACATGGTAAAGTAGGCTAATTTTTTTGGTTATAATATACAGATGGGATAATGGGAAAAATATGATTATCATAATGACTAGTTAGCTAAGTAATTTGAACTTACAGATTTGGGGGATCGAGAAGAGGGATTTCCTTCATTTATTTTGTTGAAGTATGCTTTTGTTTTTTTGTTATGAAAAGGTTCTAATAGTCAGGAATGGAAGACCTTTCTACAGCTGGAAATACACTTAGTAAACCTGTTTATTTCTGAAGCTACCATAATAATGAGGCAGTCTTATTTGGCTGACTTGATGATCTTGGGATCTCTAGGGAGTGACAAAAATGCTAGATGGTTGCACTTCCCATCTTTTCTAGTCAGATCCTTGCATCCATATTATGTCTAAAAGGCTATTTGCTTTTTAAACAATTTGTCTTTTTTTCTAGCCTTAAGGGCGCACATGTTATTGCCCAGTTTACAAAGAAGCTTCTTGATGAAGATATTTCTGTTTTGTCTGGATCTGAGATGTTACCAGTCCTCAAAGGAGCTTTTATCTTTGTATGCCGTCAAATGTATAGTACCTGTGAAGGCTTAGAGGTGCTGCTGCCTTATCAGTTACATGAATCTGTTGCTGAAGCTTGGAAAAAGGTAACCTTATGCATGTTTTACAGAGCACTTGTAGAGAAGTTCTGCCAATTGATGCCTGTATTCCAAAATGTTTATATTCCATATAAACACATTATAGTATAGACTTTAGAGTCAGTTTGGTGTAGTAGTTAAGGAATCGGTCTAGAAAACAGGAGATCCTTAGTTCTAATCCCACCTTAAGCACAAAGTCGTCTGAGTGAACTTGGGCCAGTTACACTCTCTCATCCCTAGGAACATGACAGAGGCAAACCACTTCCAAAATCTTGTCAAGAAAACTTCAGGGACTTGTCCAGGCATTACCAGGCGTCAAGATTGACTCATAACTCCACCCTTAACCCCCCTCCCCAATATAAACTTTATCAAGGGAATAATGCTAAAATATATATTATTTTTTGCCTGAGGCATGATTGTCCTGTTGCAAAGGAGGATATTGTTACTCTCTTTATATGATTGTGGCATAAAGCAATGGATATAGTTTGCAGCCATTTTCGTGTAATAAACCTCAATTTATAGGATCTAGCTACATCTTGCTTTGAAAACAAGATACCAAGTGTCCATGGAGATTTACATTGTTAGCATAATGATATCATCATGCATCTGACATAAGTCACCATGGAGACATATTTTTTAATTAAATAGACAGATGTGAATAATAGGCATCAACTCCTCCCAATTAAATTGAGCTTTAGAAGCATGAATTTGCTACTGTGGTTATATTGTGGCTTTGACAAGATGTTAAAAAGTTTACAACTTTTTGTTCAGTTGTTAAGTACCCATTTATTTTATGGTAGTCATAAAAAAAACAGACAAACCCAGAGCAATATTATCTAAACACAATTACAGAATTTCATTAATATTTTTTTAAAAAAAGATAAGTCCCTGTGGATTTTACTCCGCTAGTCATTGCCAACTATAGGGGGCAGTGCTCATCTCACTTTCAAGGCTATTGAGCCAGTGCTGTCCAAAGACATTTCTGTAGTCATGTGGCCAGCATAACATCACAGAGCACTGTTAACTACCCATCAAAGTGGTACCTATTTATCTACTCACATTTGCATGCTTTTGAACTGCTAGGTTGGCAGGAGCTGGGGTGAGGATGGGAGCTCACCCCATTGCACGGCTCTTGGCTCTCAAACCTGGGCTATCGGCTTTCCAGCCAACAAGCCCAGCGTCTTAACTGCTGAGCCTCCATGGCACCCTTATTTAGTTGAATGAAGGATACAAAAGTTTCCATCTGAAAAATTCTTTCTATTTTAACTTACCATGCTTTAGTGCTTATTATCAATACTTAAATTTGTTCTGTTCTTCTGACCCTAATTTCTGCGTTTTTCTTTTTTTTTTATCATTCAACAGACTAGTTTGCTTTCAGAGAGAATTCCAACCCCTATAGCTGGGGTAGACACTGTTTCTTCAGTAAACCAAGAATCTCAGAGTTGGTGAGTGGTTTTATTTCATATGTTGGTATGTATTTAGGATAACATTTAAAAATTTATATTGTTGCCGATGAAGAGTTTTTAGTGTAATTTGCTACTATGGCTGCAGATATAGAGATATTGCATATAGTAGTACAAGGCTTAGTGTGGTAGATACTTTCTCTCTTGCTTACTTGTCTTCGTAAATAATACTTCTAGTTTCCTCATGTTCATCTTTGGTTTCTCTCTCATTCTCTTCTTTAGTTATTTTGCTGATACAGCTTGTGTTTGGTTTTTCAGCTCTCATTTTTTCACTTACAACTTTTGCTTTCTCTCACTTTCTTTTTCTTCATCTCCCAGTTAGAATTCGTTTAATCCCTTTCTTTTTTAATGTCCTCATCATTGCTCTTGGTTCTTCCTGCTTCCCCTTTTCCCCTCACCCAGGCAGAAATCTGCCTGGTGACTTTCTGATTCTGCTGTGCAAAACCTGAAGACTCAGCTATGCAGTGGATGCATTGAATTATTTAGGGAAGAACAAGGGCAAATTTGACGTGCCTTCTTTAGGAATGATGCTGCATTGCTTACATAATGATCAGCACTTGCGCTGTGATGATGATCATTTATTTACTTTTAGCTCTGTTGCTTTGGTGTTTTCCGGAACTCATGAATTTTATATGTGAATTGCTAGAAATTGCTATAAGCACTGTTAGTCATTGTTCATTAACAGAGGTTCTCAAGGATTCTAAATTCCAAATGCAGATTTTCCAATTTCAGTTCAGGGGGATATGATGGTGATGATGATGATATTGGAGATTATATCCCAACTTGATGTACTTAAGCACTTAAAATGGTCAGGGAGATGCCAGGACTTGAGCCCTATCCTCCTTTGTCTATCTCCATATTTTTACAAATGTATATAACTTTCTCTCAATGACATTAGTAGCCACTGAAACCACGTACTATGTGCATCTATACCTATGCTTCATTTTTCTATGATTCCAATCCATATATGAAATATTTCCAAGGCAGTCCCGGAGGTACTTTTTCAAGGAGCAACTGGACTTTCTTTGTTTTTCTTTGAAGACATTTGCTTCTCATCCAAGACACTTCTTCAGTTCTGACTGAATATGGAGGAATGGAATGATTTATATTCCTCACAGTCATCTGGTCTTTAGACTCCTTCTGAGAGTCGTTGAGGCCACTTGGAGGTTTATCTGTACCCTCGGGGTCACCTGAATAGTGCAAATGGGTATGGAACCTTTTTTGAACTGCTGAAGGGACTGTGTTTACAATGGATGTTCTATACCATTTGCACTATTCAGATGACCCTGAAGACATAGACAAATCTCCAAGTTCCCTCAATGATTCTCAGAAAGAGTGCTAATGACCAGATGATTGCAAGGAATATAAATTCTTCCTTTCCTCAACATTCAGTCAGAAATGAAGAAGCTTCTTGGATGAGAAGTGAAATATCTTCAAGGAAAAACAAAGAAAGTCCAATTGCCTCTTGAAAAAAACCTTCGGGACAACCATGACCTGGATGATTGAGAATCTCCATAGACATTTGCCCAGGCAGTGATTTGTATTGTACACTTAGGTTAAAGATGGGTAGTTCTTCCCATTGGTGATTAAATAATTGTAACCACTGCTTTAAATATATATATATATATATTTAAGGCAATTAGAGATCGTATGTAAGCTTCTCCCAGGGACTGCCTTTTTTAAACCCTGACGATGTCGGGAGCACCCGACGAAAGCTAGGTTTGATTTATTAAATATTTTCTATTTATTCTCTTGGTGATCATTATTTATTGGTTTTTATAGTATGTGTGTGTGTGTGTGTGTGTGTGTGTGTGTGTGTGTATATAGTATATTTTATACTATATATATATATATATATATATATATATATATATATATATATATATATCTTGAGTTTGGTGCACCCTGTCGGCCCAAATATGGGAGAAAGGAATCTTTTGCCTGTATCAGCTCAAACTAGAGCTATCCACAGGCAGCAGTCGCAACTGCGACATCATATGTGTTTGTCAAAATTTGGATTGCTAACAAAGAATTAAGGGAGAACTGGAATAGCCATTTCAAACTTTTTAATTCTTTTCAACCAGACATACCCTTCTGAGATTCAAACCTGGGCTGTCTGCATGTTAGGCAGATGTATTAACCTCTAGGCCACAGGCTCTTTGTAAGAATGTTTAAAATGTGAGTATCACATTACTGCCAAATTATAGGAGACCAGTTACATTATTTTTTAGTATCTTATACAAAGTATTGGTGCCAAGAAAAAAAAATAATTATAAAAAGATACATTTTATTTTATCTTATTAAAAAAACCCTCATCTTTAGTTTTTAAACCCTACAAAAAGCACTTTTAATGCCTTGTTTAAAACAGGTTTGTTGCCCAAATAATGCCCTCCATGCTTTCAATATAAAAACATTTGCTGGGTGAATTTTGTCTATTGAAGGTCAAACCAATCCTCTTGTCTAGGTTTCTTGGGAAATCTATTTGCGGATCAATGTTTTTCTTTAGATCATAATAACTCATGTCTTTTCTGTATAGTTGGCAATAACAAAAAGAAAAAAAATCATGAATCTTACCTGGCCGTGTTTACATGTAATAATAAGTCAGAGTTATGAGGAATGAGCTGCTTGCTTGTAATGGCTCTTCCATCATCCTTCCTTATAAAGCAAACAAGTCAGGTTTCTTCATCCATTGTTTGTTTAGCATTACATGTGAATCAGGGACTGATTTATTTTTCTTTCAGTAATTCAGAATCATAAAACATTATTTTGTTTTGGCATATGCTTTTGCTGTGTTAGGAGCAAAACAGACTAGACTTCCCAGTTAACACATATAATGAAAACAAATCACAAATGAGGCCATCTGAGCTTAATTTTTTTGGGCCCACTGGCAGGAGGAATCCAGCAGCAGCAGCAGCAGAGAAAGAGGTAGAGAAAGATGGTGAAAGTGCAGTTCACGGTGAACTGGATTCTGGCTTATCAATGCATACTAATGCCAGCAATATAATATGAGTAGTTTGTGGAGATACAACGTGCGCTTGTATCTGTGGTGGAGGAGGATTATAATGGGCAATGCTATACCATAAAAACATAACATGAACAAGTAGAGCCAGAATTTTCTAGGGTTTCATTTGTTTGTTTTTCATTTTAAGTGTCTAAGCTTATCCAATATATCATGTCCCGTCTTTTTGTTTTGTTTCATTTTCCTGGTGTTAATTGTCAGAAAATGAATCATTGATAAATTTATTTTATTTTATTTCATATATTACATTTATATGCCAGCTATATCACTACTGAGTGACTCTGGGCAACTTACTACACCATAAAAACATGAAGATACAAAGATTAAAACATTAAAAAATATTAAAATTAACAGGAAATTGGGTAAACTAGGAACCAGTATACACATGGGATGTGAATGGGATGTTTTTCTTAATCCAATAGCTAACTCCAGCATGGAATGTCCCCACTGGAACCACAAGTGAGTTAGCACAGCCAGGCCCTTTTCAGAAGGCCAAGAAACTAGGGTGATCTCACCTCAAGTGGCACAATGTTCCAGAAGGCTGCAGCCATGGTAGAAAAGATCTTTGTTCTGGACTCTGTCAGTTGAAATTCTGGGACTGATGGAGTCTGCAGCATGCCCCTTTGCTGGAGTGAGTGGGGCAGGCCAAACACATTGGGGTGAGATAGTTTCTCAGGTAGCCTGGTCCCATGCCATAAAAGACTTTAAAGGTTCTAACCCACACTTTGAATAGAATCCGGAAGCAAACAGGCAACCAGTGCAGCTCATGTAACGATGATGGTACATGGGCCATCTTGAAGACCCCTAAATTGTCTGTGCAGCTTTATTCTTTGCCAGCTCTAAGTTCTGAATATTCTTCAAGAGTAGCCTTTGTAAAACATAGAGTATTATGCTGAATTATTGAGATTCAGTCATGGGAAGGCCAAAAAGCATTGGGACTACATGCAAAGTACAGGTTGTTTTTAATTTGTAGTTTATTTTATAGTGGTTCATTATTTTGATGAAATTTCCATGCAGGTTTCAATCTAACTAGCTAGCCTCATGATCTTGTAGCCCTGACTGAAAGTAGATTAATTGTGAATTTTATACTCCAGTTTTCAGTAGTAGTAAATAATAATATATTTTAAGAGGTTGCTAACTACCCCAAGAAATCGAAAACACATTGCACAAGAAGACATTGATAAACCATTTCCATATAGTTGCCTAGAAAATTGTCTGGAATCAGTCACATAATCAGCAAAGGTCAAACTCAATTGTACAGAATTTTTATGATTATTGAATTGCAAAATATGGCTCTAGACTTACAGATCTTAGCTTGCTTTTGATCTGTATTGGCTCAGTAATATAGTTCTCTGCAAATTTAGAAGTAAATTCCATAGATTACTTAGATGTTAATATGAGAAATCAAAGTCTAGCGATTGGTGCTATGAACACCACCAGTATTTCTTAGTTGCCTTCATTGTTATTCTGAAGCAATGAACGATGCTATAAGCTCATACTAGTCTCACCTAAAATTATACCAATCCAAGAATTGATTCAGGTGGTTCATTTCTCACACTGGATTGTACTTATCGTCATGCTTTGTAACCATCCTACTTTCTGGAATAGTGAAGTACAAATCAAATCATCATCATCATTGTCATAAAAACAAGAGTTTTGAATATAGGAATGAGCACTATTTTTAAAAGATCCTGCTTTCTTTTTGCCATTCAAAGCATAGGGTACATTTCAGGTGCCCCAAATACTAGTTTTTCAATTACTCGCCAGTACTTAATGTCTTTGAGAAAGGTTCTGCTCCTCCTGGTCAAATTTGCTGATTGCTACTTGCCAGGGACAAGGAAGTAGGTTTTCTCTGTGAAATAATATAATATTGAGTAGAGCAGGGCTTTTCAACCTTTTCACCCATTGTACCACTTTTAGGATATGGCAATATCTGAGTACCACCAGTCGCCTAGCAAGGTGTCAAAAACTTGATGACCCTCCCCCCAAAAAGGAAAAAAGTGTTAAAGTACAGGTAGTCCTCGACTTACAACAGTTCGCTTAGTGACTGTTGGAGGTTACAATGGCACTGAAAAAAGTGCCCCCCAAGCCACAGCCGAGCAAGACACCTGCCTGCCCACCTGGCGGCGCTCTTCCTCCTGTCCGAGGTTTTCATTGGTTTGAGCATTTCTGTTGAGGATTGGCAGCGACAGTGGGGTGGGGGGGTTGGTTTTTATTCCCCCTGTCTGCTGGGTGGTTGCGGCAGGTTTTGGTCACTTCACATGACCCTGGGACACTGTGACCGTCATAAATATGAATCAGTTGCCAAGCATCTGAATGTAAATCACAAGACCCTGGAGATGCTGCAACATTCCAGCTGATCGGCGCTTCTTCTGGGCTCAGCAGAAGCGCCAGGATCAGTGCTGCTTTCCAGATGATTGGTGCTTCTTCAGGGCTCAGCAGAAGCGCCAGGATCAGTGCCGAGCTCCAACTGGAGCCTGGCGCTTCCACTGAGCCCTGACAGCCCTGCAGCTCCAGCCATCTCTCGCTCAGGCTTGTACGGTGCTGCCACCGGTTCAGCTCATTCCCCTCCCCCGCTACCACTTTTCTAGGATGGTCGTGTACCACCTGCCAGGTGCCAATGTACCACAGGTGGTACCCGTGCTACTGGTTGAAAAGCCCCGGAGTAGAGGGTCTTTAGTACGCATGAGTTCTAGCTGTCTTTTTCAAAATCAGTATTAAATAGGCCTTCCCTCGCTAATGTTTACTTTTATTGGATTGGGTTTTTTTATTTTAATTCTAGGATTTAGGATTTTGTAAAGCATTGCCAGATTCCTTTCAGTGAGGAGAGTAATAAAGTTGTTTTCTTAACCATCAATAAAAAGTCCGGCTTGAAGACATGGGGAGTTTTGTTTCCTGGGCATTGGAGAAAAATGTGCTTAGTAGAGTTAATAGCCAAGTCTGTTAGAGAATGTTGGACCTTCAGGGGAGACAGCTGCAGTGTAGGTAGAGCAGACATGGATATGCAGATGATTTTGTACATGAATTAATTGCAACCAGATGGTGGATTGGGCAACAGAGGCAATATGGAAGGGAAACATTTTCATAACAAACATTATGTGTTAATAGAATAGCATATGTCTTTCCTATTACAAAGGCGTCCTTTGTATAAGAAAAAACAAAGCAGCTTTAAGTGCTATTACAGTTTTTATGGGAGAAGGAAGTGTTTGGTTTATTTTGCTGTTTGTTGTGCTCACAGAATTGTATTTGATTTGTTCTTTTTTTTCCCCTCTCAGTATTGTATTAGAAGAAACATTGTTGGATGAC
Source organism: Protobothrops mucrosquamatus (assembly GCF_001527695.2). NCBI lineage: Eukaryota > Metazoa > Chordata > Lepidosauria > Squamata > Viperidae > Protobothrops > Protobothrops mucrosquamatus. The sequence goes on along the minus strand of NW_015387252.1, from coordinate 147,160 downwards.
TTGCTAAATTTTGCTACCACACCGAAAGGTCTTCTCCTTTTACAGAACACAGGAACAGTCACTGAATGTGTCACCTTCATGTTCAACAGGTTCATGAAGAACCTCCAGGTTGGCATTCTCATTCTTAAAAAAAAATATTTAGAACAAAAATTCATAAAAACAATTATTTTGCTTACCCAAATAACTTGATTGCTTGTACTGTAACCTTTTCCTGTCAGAGCTATTTGTTGGTCTCAGAATGCTAATTAGAATCTAATGATGCATTTGATTATCAAATCCAAACAAACAAGAGATGTATACGCAAAAATCCACTACTAATTATTGTCTCAATTAAGTTATGCTCATTCTGTGAAAATGATATGTTTGTGGGCTAACAGATTCTCTTGTTTGCACCAGGTGAGTGGATGTGAAAAGTTTGGCTATGGAGCAATTGTTTCACAAGTAGCTGCAACTGCCCCTGGGGCTGTAGCTCTACAAAATTCGGGTAATTTTGTTTTGCTTGATATTATTTTATTGTGCATCATTGTAATTAAAGCTCAGTAATGTAACTCTGATTTCTCTCTACATCAGAACATCTCTCCCACATTGATAATTATATTCTATGTTTATTTATTTGATTATCCTTTGATTTTGTGCTAGTCCTGAGGGTAATTTCTGATTTTGTGTAGAGGAGGAGGAAAAGTACCATGAGGGAAGGGAAAGAGGGAGATATTTGCAATTATAGGCAGCATTGCATTGAAACAGACAAAAGATTCCCATAGATAATTCATAGATGCATGGGTATTATCCAGTAGGTTATATGTAATCAGAGATGTGCAAAAAAAAAAACCAGGGTTCCTTGTATGGAACTTTTCAGTATTCTCTGGAATAGAGGGTTTAGCACACAACTGTAGTTAATGTGATGTAAATTAGTCTGTACATGGAGAAGAAGAAAATGTGCTTGCTTACTCCATTGGTGTAATGGAATCTTCACTGTCTTTGCTGAGTTGTTCTTGTGAGTTTATGATGTGGTGGAGAAAATAAATCTAACAAACGAAATGCACCTCCCCTAAGTCTTTTGGACTTGGTCAAACCCAGTTCATCTCTTTGCCTATTCCCACCAGGCCCAAACTGACTCTGCCCTGTCCCAGGTAGAACTTCTCCCACCTAAATGAAACAGAAGCTTCCTCACCAGTTGCAACCTAATGTTCCCATCCTCTATCAGCTGATACCTCCAGATTCCATCTCCTTTGACAATTAACTTCTGCTGCCCTCTTGAAAGGCCCATTTTGCCTAACAGGAGGAATAACTTCAGGTACAGTGACAAATACCTGCTCAGCTTTCCCAGACTGTCCAGCCAATCAGATCTCTAGGATTTCTTACTTTATAGAAGCCCTCAACTTCTACAAAATCTTTGTTTTTCCATTGTCCAGGACCCTTCTTTTTTATAAGGCAGACACCCAACAGTTTCTGCAATAAACAGGATTCTTTTCCTTGATGTGTATTCTTTATTCATACTGAATTCATGATTGCTTCAGATGCTTCAGCTGTTCTCAAACAAAACAGGTCTTCCATGCTTCCAGCAACCTATTAAATATCTTTTGTGAATTGCTTAGAGCAAATCAATGCTGGAAAGGAGCAAGCCACTGGTTAAAAGAGGATCTTTGTTTGCTATGTATGTCTGGATGCAACAGCAGCAACAGCCTACAGTCAGTATCAGTCAGGAATGGTTTTAATCAATTCTTATCAAGTATTCTGCATGCTCCCTTATTCTCTCACAGAAAGTATGGGATAATAATAATTATTTTTTAAAACTTAGCTGTCTTGAAAAGATCTATAATTAAATAATGGTATATTAATTGATGGAAATCAAGTACAAAACTCCCCCCCCCCATGCACAACTCTGGACACTGAGTTACTCAGAATCTATAACATTTATTTTTTTAAATCAAGTGAAGGTTTATAAATGGTTGTGAGGTTTTGGCTATCCCAGAACTCCTGTTCAGGGATAATGATTGAAGAAGAACATATGAAGAAAAGAGCTTTTGATGATTTTGCATCATGTCTTATTGTAGTTTTAAATGCAGTGAAGGAGAGTGCCTAGACATATAAACTGGGTCATATCAGATTTATAAGTAGCATTTGATTGCACCAAAGACTGTCTCAGCATTTGCTGGGGGGAAAATGGAAGCTAATAATAACTGGACACTTGGTTTGGAAATAAAATTCCATCTGAAATGTAAAATCCAGCTATTACAGTTAAAATAAATGCACTGATCTCCTGATAGATGGAAGAGAACAAAGAACCAACTATTAATAAAATACTGAATCTTCCAGAACAGACACATGGAAATGTATGTAAAGTTACCATCTAGAATGTGACTGATTGTTGGGTGGGTAAATAAATAAGTATGTGCCCACTAACTTCTGTTAGAAATAAAACTTTAGCACTTAGCACCATAGACTTATATACCACTTCATAGTGCTTTTACAGCCTCTCTAAGCGGTTTACAGAGTCATCATATTGACCCCAACAATCTGGGTCGTCATTTTACCGACCTCAGAAGGATGAAAGGCTGAGTCAGCCTTCAGCCGGTCAGAATCGAGCTGCTGGCACTGAGAAGTGAGTTAGCCTGCAGTACTGCATTCTAGCCACTGTGTCACCATGGCTCAACTTCAGGGACTTAGTACCAAATTATGCCTATTATCTTGTTCTGAAAGAAATATGATGGTATTTTTAAGGAGTATATTTAGGACAGGCAGATTAATATTAATAAGGGAAAGCATTCCAAGTAACGAAGCAAATATTCCTGACAATATCTATTTTTAAGGTTTTTCCTAAGTTCCATGGCTACATTTCAAGATTACACAAGCGTTCCTTCTTCCTGTATGTTCTAAGTATATCCCCAAAGGCCATGCATGCCCCCCATAGTAAGTGATCAAGCGTGAAGAGAAACATTTTTTCCCTCTAGCAAATATAATACGTTAGTAGATAGGTGTCATTATGAAAAAAATATATTATTTCCTAGGATTTATAAAGGCCCTCATTACTGAATTGTGGGGTGTTCTGGAGTGTGGAAGAGATGATGTCCGAATGACCCATCCCAGATCAACACCAGTAGATCCAATTGACCGAAGCTGTCAAAAGGTGAATTGATTCTTTTTTTTTTTTCTCCACAAAGACTTCTGTGACTGTTCAGTCTGAATATATTATGTATCATGTTTTCTTGGGGAAATCCTGGGGTAGTTTGACATTTCTAATTTTCTTAATTTGATACTAGGACATCAAAAGCTACTAGTCCATGTATGAGCCTCGTCTTATTAGGGTACTTTCCATAAAACTGAAAAGCATATATGCTATCTCCTTTTTAACTTTTTAATCTTTGTCCATTGCCCGAAGTCACTGCTGTGAGATGGGTGATCATATAAATTATGTAAGTGAACAATTAAATAAATCAAATAACTCAAAAATACTCAGTTCAAGGTTCATATTTTCAAAATATAGCATATTAAGGTGAAGAAACAAAATTATTTCTAGAAGAATTATGTGTAATCACTTCAGGATAATTTTAGCTTCAGTATGTATCAATCCTGTTTTATTATCTCAGCCAGAGGCCATAATACCAAATGCATTTACTAACAACTACAAATAAAAACAATTATCCAGATTAAAATGATTCCCATATAAAATCATGATTGTTTTTTGTTTTTACAAATATTCATCACTCAGCAAATAATATGTGCTTTGTTAGAATGTAAACGAGCATATTTCGCAAAGTAATATTAAATGACTATTCCTGCGGTAAAATGAAATTGCAGTTGCTTTGTGAAGCATCAAGTTCTTTCCTGCGTTCTATTACAAGTCTCACTTTTTATTCTTTTGCAATACAGCAATAATTTCCTTCACTGATTTTTATTTGGCCAGCTTCTATGTTGAGTGTAAGAATATGTGTGTTTTGCTTTGTTTTGTTTTTAAATGGATTCTGCAAGCTGAGTAAAAAGAATTTGGTCAGTATATTATGTCCTTAGACTATTCTATAAGAATTTGGAAACAGTCTCGCGGGAGGGAGGGAGGGAGGAAGGAAGGAAGGACAACACCATAGGTAGCATCTGCCACCTAAGGAGCAAATAAGTGTTACATGCCACCAATTTTTGCCAGTGTTATTCCCAGTATAGAAGAATCTGTTTAGTACTCTTTAATTGAGACAAGAGGTAGCTGGATGTATCAACATTTAAACTTTTGGCAGCCTCTAGTGTTCCTGTTCTTCATTTGTTACCTTAATTGCCAAACTGGCTTTAAATACTTGATCTACCATCCATTTAACTTTTTCCTCTAATTGGTAAATTTAATTTGAGAGCCTGGACTTCAGAATTTGGGAGATGCTCCTGACCTGGATTGGTTTAAACTTATTTTGATTCAGGTTCACAGCTTAGAGGTTCTCTTGGAACCAATCTTGATATTAGGTTGGCTCATGGTGGTAAGGAGGGCATTTATAATTAGCTGCATCTATTTGTGGATGGGATGAATCCTAGACTTGGTGATACATACACTGGTAACCTCAATTTGCAATGCATTCTTCATAAGACAGCCCTGGAAGACTTATTGGTCTATATTTTAAACAATTTATGAGGTCTCCCTCTCACAAGTGATTCTGAACAGCATACAAAGTTAAAGCCAACAATTAAAACATAATAATAATTGTCCAGTTATGGAATGTGGCAGCAGGATTCTGTTATACTTCCAGGAGAGGTTTCATTGCTATGCTGAAACAGCAGTGCTGATTATTCTTCGCTTTTCAAGCTCACTAAAATCTTATATAGCTTGGACCCAGATTACTTACAGGACTGCCTAGACTAGGAGCGGGGAACCTTGGCCCTTTTATGATTTGTGGACTTCAACTCCCAGAATTCCTGAGCCAGCATGGCTCCATAAGTCATAAAAGGAGCAAGATTCCCCACCGCTGGCCTAGATCATGCAGCCTGCCACCTTTCCTAGCTTTTCAGGAGGGTATTTTTTTTGCAGGTCCACTGCCATACTCAACAGCTAATTCTGCTAGCTCAACAGCTAATTTATTTTTTTCTGTAGCAGGCCTAGATTATAGAATGGTTTGCTGATGGAGCTGAGACTGGTTTTGTCATTACAATTAAGGAAGTGAGGTCTTTTAAAGTTTTTTAAATCAGATTTTTTATTCTTTGGGATGGGCCGGTGTTATATCTTCATACTTGTATGTCCCTTATATGAAGTGACCAGCTTTTTAAAATCTTTTTTAATTTTAGGAATTTGTATTAATTTCAGAAAGTTAGAATTCTTGTTGCCTGATTGATATTGGATTGGATTCTTCCTACTCTATAATCTATGGAAGGCACCCTGCGAATAGAATAGAATAGAATAGAATAGAATAGAATAGAATAGAATAGAATAGGACATTGGAGGTCTTCTAGTCCAGCCCCCCCCCTCCGCTCAAACAGAAGAACCTATACCATCTCAGACAAGTGACTGTCCAATCTCTTCTTAAAAACCTCCAGTGGTGGAGCGCCCACGATTTCTGAAGGCAAGCCGTTCCACTGGTTCATTGTCCTCACTGTTAGGAAGTTTCTCCTTAATCCCAGGTTGCTTCTCTCTTTGATCAGTTTCCAACCATTGTTTCTTATCCAGCTCTCTGGTACTTTGGAGAATAATTTGACGCCCTCTTCCTTGTGGCAGCCCCTCAAATACTGGAATACTGCTATCATGTCACCCCTTTTTCTGCTTTTCTTTAGACTAGCCAAACTTAAGGCTTGCAGCCATTCTTCATATGTTTTAGTCTCCAGGCCTTGGATCATTAATTAATTCATTAATAATTAATTACCCATTGCTATGTCTTGCTCTTTTCTCTGTTTGCTGTGTGCCTCCAAAACTTTAAGACAAACTGAGAGGACAGAACTGGTGTGATAAAATTTTACATATTTTATACATTTTCCCCAAGTAAATAGTAATGATTATGTAAAAGGCTTTAAATGAATCACCAGTATTGTTTTTTTATCAACTGTACCACTATCCTCCTTAGTTTTTCCTAGCTCTCATAAATTTGCTGTCCTGCCCTGCTGTTTATGAACTGATAGGTGATCAAGAGATACCTAATAAAGCAGAGTATTCTCTTCGTGAAGTTCCTACAGATGTTGTTGTAAGTAGTATTTTCTATTATCTTCTTAAAAAGTTATGTGGAATGATTCATTTGCAAGGAATGATAAAAATTGTAATGTTTTGATTTTGTACTACATTGGTGATAAATCTTGAATATGTTTTTGGCAGTTTTATTACATGCAGCATGAGGGCAGTCTGTGTGCAGATTACAGTGGTGCTTTTTTCCATAATCATAGCAAAAGTTTAATTTGCAAAAGCTACTATCTTTTGTCTTTATACAAATATGCCACCTAAATGGTAGGTTTGATTATGGTAAGAAAGTTATTTATATAATATAAATCATACATGTGAGGAAGCTTGCATATCTAAATAAATACCCTTTATAACTAGTTTCCAGCTAGAGTTGTTTTTCTTTTCCCTGGTCTTGGCAAACCAAAAATTGTGATTTTAATTTTGAAGTGTATGGAAGTGACTCTGCTTGAAACTTGTGCTTTGGCAATAGATAACTCAGCTGGAAAGGTCTTTCAAATTTTTCTTTAAAAAATCAGCTTCATTTCTCAACCAAATATCAGAACGGGTTTTGTGTGTCTATGTCTGTCTGTCTGTCTGTCTGTCTGTCTGTCTGTCTGTCTGTCTGTCTGTCTGTCTGTCTGTCTGTCTGTCTGTCTGTCTGTCTGTCTATCTATCTATCTATCTATCTATCTTGTTAGTATAAGAACAGAAGCATATGGGTGTATGTATAGGTGAAAAAAGTCAGTATGATAGTGTATGAATTATAGAAATTTGTCCCTTGGTTATCTACATCAGAGTTCTCCAACCTTTCTGGGCTCACGGCCCAGAGGGGAGACCAGCTTCCAAATTACTGCACGCGTGCAGGCACGCAAATGGGGCCACGCCAGTGGGGTAGTACTAGCGGCTGCGTTCGTGCATGCGGCACGTGCTGGTGCCATGCGCATGCGTGATCGACCATCCACCCCCCCATGGCGGGTAGCATCATTTGTGAATGTGTAAATGGGCCGCTCATACCCCCCGCGCTAGCGGCCCATTCGCACATGCACAAACTGGGCACACATGCCCCCCGTACTAGCGTTCCCATTTGCACCCATGTGCATGTGCAAACAGGGCCGTGTGCGCTAGCGCAAGTTGGGGACTGCGCGCCTAGGCGTGCACGCTGTGGCCAGCCATTTCTGTGGCCCATTGGCCAAGAGCCGATGGCCCGGTACCAGGCCATGGCCCATAGGTTGGGGACCCCTGATCTACATCATTGTGAGACCTATAAGAAAAGGATGGGGCTTCAGTCTCACAGTCCCAGCTACCATCTTGCCTTTTTTGACCATCCCTTATAGACATGTCTGTGTATAAAGGTAAGGTTACTAAGCAGCTCAGTATTTAAAGCCTAGAACATCTAAAGGTATTCTCATAAAGTATTCATATATTTTAAACACAACTTTTAAAGACTAACAGCAACTGAAGCAATGACGATCAAAAGTTGGTAAAACCAATTTTTGTATTTCAGGATATAATTGACAGGCTTATAGTTGTTAACACTGAAGCTAAAATCCATTCATTATTCAACTATGAGCAGTCTCATATCTTTGGACTGAGGTAAGATGCTTTCCTGTCTGATTTATTTAACAAGGAAAAATGTATAACTTTTTCTCCTTTCTGTTATTTCTTATTGCCAGTGCCAATTAAAAAGAGTTCTTAAGAATCCAGGCAAAGTAAGAAGGAATACGGAGACAAATAAAATATCTCACATTGATATATAATATGCATATAACTATGATATTCAGTATTTGATAGCTAGAAATGCACAGCCATTTTTGGAAAGATCTCTTATTGGAGCCAGATTCTTCTGAGACTTTTGCAGAATCGTGATCTGAGAATGAAACTCTCTCTGACTGCCTTTTTCTCATTTTAATTACAAGCTTCCAGACTGTAGGCGTGGTCCTTGAGTGTATTTCTCAAATCTTTATACACTAGCTTAACACAACGTATATATCATGCCATACACTTGGAAAATAGAAGATCACAACATACATATCAGCCTCTTGTAGCTGATGTCAATGTTGTGTAGGCCAGATGTTTTCTCTAATAGGCATGAGGATTTCTAAATCTTACTGATGCCTAAGATGTCCATTTTCTGCTTAGAGTTGGCTACACCTAAGTGAACAATGTGTCATTTTATGTTCTTAGAATTTCACAGGAGACATAAGTTCAGATAGCCGGCAATGCTGCTTAGTCACTGCAATTGTCTACTGGGTTTGTTCCACAAAATCTTTATCTGCAGTATTATGAATGAACATGGGAATATGCATTTCTTTTTTTCATACCGCTTATCCTTTTCCCAAGACTACCATTTTAAGGGATGGCTGTGCTTGGGAGAATCTGCAGTAGTTGTAGATGCTTGTTTGATAAGATTGCTGGGGAGTCTTAAAAAAAATAGATTTCCCCATAGATTTCAATTCAGAAATCAGCAGTTTCCAGGTCTTTCTGACAGCAGTTCATTAACACTCTTGAGAATGTGCAGCATTCCCCCAAAGTAAGTAACTCAGCATGTTCTCAAGTAAATGTGCTAAAGTAATTGTCATTCAGTTATATATGCATGTGCTTTCTGAGCATAATGATAAGCCCCAAGTTAATTTTAGCGTTTGATTTGTACCTGAAGTGCCACAAGGCTTTCTCAGTGCATAAGGAATTTAAATTGGATGCCCTGTTTTGAAGATGCATTATCTGGATTAAAACCATTATTCTCTTCCAGTAATCTTGCAACCTGTCAAGACTAGTTATTAATATAGTTGTTTTAGTTCATTTCCTATATTAGATATTTTATTGTTGGTCTTCATTGGCTCTCTTAGGAGAAAACACAGTAGGGGGAGTTGTGTAAGGAGTTGCAGACGGGTACTCTGTTTGTGTTCCCATGAGCTCGAAAACACATTTTTGGAATTGAAACTGAACTGCTGTGTGGGTTTAATAATCAGCCATCTTATTACCTCTATTTTTGTTTTATGTTTGTTGGAAATTCTACTGCAGCTGTTCCAGTTTTTATTTAAAAAACAAAGCAAGTATGATTTATTCTAGTTTCCACATTTAAGTGAACTTTTAAATATATTTTATAGAACAACTTTTCCAATAATTATGGGAAGCATGTACAATATCCTAGAAAATTGATATGTTGTCAGTTTTATTGACAGTATAATAATCATGCAACATGCCGGACTTTAATTAATAACATTCTATTAGTTTCTCATTTGATTTGTCTCTAAACAGCCTTTACAGAAAAAAATATGCCTTTGAGTACAAAAACCAAGAATGAAATAAAGCTTTTAGGTTTTCAGCTTTTGAAACATTATAAAATGACATCGTCATAGTTCATAAAACTATGAGGGATTCTATTTGTGGCATAAATATTTACTACACATTGAATGCCTAAGTATTTATTTTATTAATCTTACAGTATCATTTCTTGAGATATACCAATAAATGAATGATTTTTCTAAAGTTTATGGAAAATAATTTTATGAATAAAACATAACATAGTTATTTTTGTATTGCCTGTGGTAGCTTTGTGCTTTTATTTACACGCAAACATAGATATATAAGATCTCAAAGTCAGACTTGACTCCTCTCAGTTACTTGGGCATGGCCATGCAATTTTCTAGGTAGCATTTTCAAAATTTTGCCATTTTTAGCAGCAAAGAAATGAGAGGAAAAATAATCTATTGCTATTACTTTCACTTGCCCATGGAAATAGGTTCTTGAAAAAATAACATAGGTAAGAACAGGTCTGTGATAGACATGAAAGTGATTTTTTTGAATTTTCAAAAAAAGAATAAAGATAGCTTCCATATTCGTTTTTGTTCTATAAAATAATCAGAATTCCTTTCCTTTCCTCATCCATTTTTCTCAAAGAATATTGGTAACACTTAAAAACTGGTCCAATCTAGTGTTGCGCAATTTCTTTTTCTCATCTGAGTTTGATTGATTTAAAAAATAGAATTGTGGCAGTACCAGATTTCTATAGCCACATGGAGTTGGCTAAAGTTACCCAGAACACCTGCACTTTTAATTAAAAGCTTTCTACTTGCAGGTTCTATTCTTTTTACAGTTTTCTATTCTGCATTTGAACTACTTCAATTCTGATAAATTTCTTTTCAATACATAAAGGAATAATGCTTGAAAAATGATAGGAACAGTTCACATTTATGTGGGAGTAGAAACTTAAAATAGAGTACAGTCGATAGTCTGCTTGAGAGAAAGCATCAAGAAGCAATATAATTCAATGGGGTTTTATTTCTTATTGTAATCAAATACTGCAGAAGAATTTTGACTACGAAAGGCATTGTATTGGCTTGTGGCTATGGTTATGACATTTTAGTATATTGAAGACTTCTGGAACATGAAGCGATGGAAGTGATGTCTAGAGCAGTAGTGGCGAACCTATGGCATGTGTGCCAGAGGCGGCACTCAGAGCCCTCTTTGTTGGCACACATGCCATGCCCTGGAGATGGCAACCATCCCTCTTCAACCAGCCGCCTGAGTCCCATGTGGCCGGATGCATCCTGGCACGGCTGGTTTCCCTCCCTCCTGGCCTCGCATGCTCTCCTTTTCCTGGGCACGACCCATTGCATTGCCTCCTCAGTTGTAGGCCACCTGTCCAGCTCAAAGGCGGCTTCTCTGAACTGCTGGCGGTGGGCTTTAGAGCCCCAGAGTGCGCCAGTTGAGCCGGCAGGCTGTGGCTGCTGACGGACATCGTCGGCCCCCATGCGCTCGCTGGCCTCTGTGTGCGGCGGCCGATGGTGTCAGGCAGCAGCTGCCCCGGCCCCTGCCTTGCCTTGCCCCGTGGCAATGGTACCCCCACCCTGCCTCGCCTTGACTCACCTCGCAGGACAAGCCTCCTGCCCACCACCCCACTTGCCGGAGAGCCCCTGGATCTCCCCCAGCCCTGCCTGGCTCCCACAGGCATCCCTCCCCACGAGCAACATTGAGGTGACTTTGGCCACACCCACCCAGTTTGCCATGACCACCACAGCCAGGTGGGGCTACGTCCCACCTGGCACCCGGTGATAAATAAGTGGGTTTTGGGTTGCAGTTTGGGCACTTGGTTTCTAAAAGATTTGCCATCACTGGTCTAGAATGTCACTGGAAGAAAACAAACAAACAAAAAATCTGACTGAGCTTAGCTAACTGCTGGCTGGTCTTTCCTTTTTGGGAAAGATTGTCAAGGTGATGGTGGGGACCAACTCTGGAGGAAACAGATTATCAGATCCCTCTGCATGCAGGTTTAGGTTGGATCTAATGGATAACTTTGGTCAAAACCTGGATGAGGGAACTGTGTCTATCCTTGTCTTCTTAGACTTCTCAGTGGACTTTGATACTATTAATAGGACCAGGGTCCTTGATGGAGAACTAGGGTCTTTGAGGGAATGGCTAGAGCAATGTCTCTCAACCTTGGCAACTTTAAGATGTGTGGACATTAGCATGGATAGTTGGAGAGTTCTGGCAGTTGAAGTCCACACATCTTAAAATCACCAATGTTGAGAAATACTAGGCTAGAGAAACTTTATTTAATTTATTTATCAAATTTATATAGCCGCTCATCCCCCCTCAAAAAGGATAATTTCAATAATAAATGAAAGGTTGAAAATAATTGCATCAACTGATATCTTTGTGTGGAGAATCTGTGATTTATTTTTTTTGCCTGGAGTGTATTCAAATCAGCCCTGGCATCTGAGAAGGATCACAAATAAGAAGGATACAGAGCTGTTCATCAGAATAGATGAGAATAGCTAAGTGGATGAATAGCCTTAACTTTGTACAAAGTTGACTTACGTGTGATGTTTTTCCAGCTCAAAATGCATAAAAAATAATTTTCATACCAAGTGGGGATAACAAACAAACCTTCCATATTATTATTATTCTGTTCTGTTCTGTTCTGTTCTATTCTATTCTGTTCTATTCTGTTCTGTTCTGTTCTATTCTATTCATATATAAAGAATAAGCTGAGTCTGAAATCTTACTGTTCATGTTTTAACATCTCTGCATCACCAAGACTTCTAACTATCCTTCCTATATATTGTATCTTACAGGCTATTAAATGTGCTATGCTGTGATCTAAATACACTTCTGCTTCTAGAATCTCAATACAAGATATCAGAAGTGCTTTTAGATGCCCAGAATGAAAATGCCATCAGTATTTCCGAAACTCCTCGGTAAGAAACGATCATTTAAAATGTTGTGACTCTAAAACATGGTTCTCGGTATTCTTCTTGGACCTGTGTGCATATATATAGAGAGAGTGCTAGTTTGGAGTAGTGGTTAAGGTGCTGGTCTGGAAATCAGGAGACCCTGAGTTCTAAAACACCCTTAGAGATGAAAGCCAGCTAGGTGACTTTGGGTCAGACACATTCTTTCAGCTCAACCCACTTTCAGGGTTGTTGTTCTGGAAAAAATAGATTAGATAAATGTAGTAATAGTAGTAGTAGCAGCAGCAGTAGTAGTAGTAGTAGCAGAAAAATGCTGAGTCTTGTGAATAGGCATTCCAGTATTACAGCTTACTGTTGTTTTCTTAAAGTTTGTCTCTAAAGGAATTAACAATGATTAGCATACATCCGTCCGTCTGTTATGTGACTGAAGTTGTCAGCCACTTGCAATGTTTAGCTTTTGTTTTATAAGATGCTCTTAAGAGGTAGTGTTAGTGTATCTCAGAAACCCCATGATTAACCTAAATACTGTACAGTATAAACCTTCAATAAACTCATCTTGTGTGGCACTATTGTATTGCCAGATAAGGGAAGCTTATGTAATGGAAGACTGTGTATGCCTATTCCCCATTTTTGTAATTTTAATGCCAATTGCTGAATCCTTGCTCAAAACTGATTTTGGTGCTCCCACATTGGCAAATGAATGGGAAGTGTTTTGTGGATGATCTGGATCCTAAGTATTACATTTTGAATTTTGCAGTCATTTCTCAATTCACTTTTGTTTTGCTGCAGGCAATTTATAATTGATGGCTTATCGGTTGAGAGAAACCATATTCTCGTTAGGATAAGCCATGTTGGGGGCCCAACCGAAAGGATCTTGCCTCCAAGAATACTGCATAAGGTTGTAAATGTATTTTATGTTTTCCTTTTTATCTAGCCTCACTGTAGGTAACTGCTGCAATTGATTATTTTCTCTTGTATTTAATCAATGATTTGTTTAAAATTTCTGCTGCTCTTCTGAGTAGCTTTAGAGATTCTCTCAGTATTGTAGTGCTTCTCATAATTTCTTAGTTTATGCCCCAGATATGCATTGCTTACTCAGTGTTCAGGTTTATTCCCCAAACATGTGCAAAATATTAAACTCCCAAAGTTGAAGACCCCAGCTACTGAGAATGTACAGCAAACTTGAGCTACCACTACTCTAAATAATCTCTTTACATGCAGGCATTTTTTAAAAAAGTATTGCACTTCATTTTGTTTTGATTAACTCTGCATTTATTTTTATTTAATTAGCTATAGAATTTTTTCAATCTGAAAAAGACAATTTGAACAATATACTAATATAGTAATTATAATAAATAACCATATACAGGTAGTCCTTGACTTACAGCAGTTCATTTAGTAATTGTTTGAAGTTACAACGGCACTGAAAAAAACTGACTTATGACCATTTTTCACACTTATGACCGTTGCAGCCTACCCATGATCATGTGATTTAGATTTGGATGCTTGACAACCGACTCACATTTATGAACAAATTGAACAAATTGTTACTGAACAAATTATATAACATAACTTTCTTCTTAATTGTGCTCTTCCTTAGGGTGATGATCCATATCCTTGGCCAATGTTTTCATCTTACCCCTTGCCAGCATGCTATCTTGCCGAATTTCCTAGAAAAATCCATTCAAGAAAAGGTACATTGTGGTTTTATGATGTACTAATGTATGCATTGTTTAATGAGGCTGTACCTATTTGATAGTTCAGCAATCTTTACCACTTCATTTTTTACACATTGAAACCCATCTTTAAGGAAAATTCCTGCATGTGAGTTCGAAATATACATGTTATTTTATCAGGTAATGAAAGATTGTTGTCATTAAGATGCAGCGTGATTCTGTTTATTATTGAATTATCCACTTTCACTCATACATAAATCACATCAAACACAATTTGAGAGGAAGGAAGCAAAGCTTGTGGAGATACTTGTCCAGACAGGCATTGCATTCAGTTAATAGATTCTAACCATGTAAGGTTTTTTAATAGAACAAATATATAAAATATTTTCTTTCTCAACTCTGCAAAGGAAGGAATTTTCCTTCACTTGACTTCTATTCCAAGGATAGTATTTATTCCCTAGAGAAGAGTAATCAGAATCGAGTTATCTGTACCTATTATCCTTTTTTTTTAGTTTGAACCTAATGTATCCTTTAGGTACAACATGTTGGTTCATACTTATGTACATTAATAAGCATTGAATTGAGAGGGGATAACTTTGCTATTGTTCTCTGAATTTCATATGAAAGCATTAGATTTCTTTAAATATAATTTTATTGAAAAATTTTAAAAACAAGAATAAAAATTAATATAAATTAAAATAGAATCAGAAAGAAAAAGGAAAAAGAAACTAATAAGAGAGGGGTTTTTTTTTGTAAAAAATGAGTTTTACTGTATGTAATTTGTGGATAAGCTCAACTCATTTTTCAGGATATATTTTGGCATCTTAATGTTTTCAGCTTATTTGCCAGCTTATACAGTATGCTGTGAAACAGAAAACATAGAAAAAACAATTTTTTTGTTTAATAAAGAGGGTTATGCTCATTTCCAAGTTATTATTTTGTTTGGAAAGATCATTTGAAATGGGGTATTAGCAATTTGACATGAGAAAAAGGTAACAAGTATTACTGAGTTCGACCAAAAATTATGAATTTAAATTATTTGAAATCTAGAAATAAACAAAGTATAGCACAAATCTTAAGTCAGTATAGACAAATAAGAGGGAAAAAAAATCTTGATCACTGGGAACCTAATATAGACTCATTTTTAAACAATAGTTTGCTGAACAGACCTTTAATTCCAGGCATCTCAAAGGAAATAGTTTTAAAATAGATTAATTTATAAGTTTAATATAATATACATTGAGGTAGGAAATTGTGCATGTGTAAATAAACCATCTCAGATAGTATACATGTAAAAACAAACTCAAAAATCCCTCTCTTGCTATATTTTATTCATTTAAATGTATCCAGAAGTCTTTCAAATCTGCATGAATTAGCAGCATGCTGTGTTGATATGCTGCACTTTTCTGCCTCAGTGTTTATCAGGTTTGTAACTATGTTGATAGCATTTTAGTTACTTGATATTTGGAAGCAGCTATGTAAATATTTTGTCAGACTAGAGATTGCAAAGATGAATAGATATCTAGCCTTTATAATGACTCCCATAGGGAATTATGACATCTATCAATGAAATACAATATGAGGTAATGGCTTTTCATCAGGGCTGCAGCTAAAACAGGCCCCAAGGAAGCAAAATGATCACTTTTATATGCTTAGAGGAACCTCAACCTTTTGTAGAAGTAGAATCAGTCTTGGGAGGAAATACATCTCAAAAGTAGCCCAAATTAAACAAGGAATAAACATTTTTGGATAACTACTGTGTTTTCCCCAAAATAAGACCCGGCCGTTTTGTTTTTTGGGGGTTTTTTGCCTCCAAAAAAGGCCCCAGGTCTTATTTTCAGGGGGATGTCTTTTCCATGGTCTCACCCCGTGGCAGCAGCACCAACAGCCCCACCTAGCCGGTCTACTTCTTCTGCAGCCGAAGGAAATGCCTCTGCAGCTGAGAATGGAGCTCCAGATTGAATCTGTAGCTCGGTTCTCGGCTGCAGAGGCCTTTCCAGAAGGCCTCTGATGGCAAAATGCAGGCCGGGAGGTGCCGCAGAAGACGTGGGCAAGAGGCAAGGTAGGTGTCGATTCATGGGAGGCCTGGCTGCAACAATAAGCGGGTGCGAGACACATGGGGCAGCTCCCCGCCCCTGCCCTAGCTTGATCTTTAGGTGTGCACCTTTGCTCCAAATCTAGGTCTTATTTTTGGGGTAAGTCTTACATTAGGCCCACCCCCAGCAATCAAGCTAGGGCATTTGGGGGGAGCAGGTCTTACTTTTGGGGAAACACGGTACTGCTAAATGCTAAAGCTTTTCAGGGATGGAAAAAGAAACTAGAAGGAGTGATACCTGAGTGGAGTAATACGAAAAATGTGCACACATGCATGGAAAGTACAAGGGCTTAAGCTGTTGAATATCTGAGCTGGACAGAAGTATTGTGTAAACACTGAGCCAGTACCTGCCAGACTCACAGTAAAGGATGGTCATAAATCCATTGATTCAAAAGGGTAAAAGGAAGAACCTGGTTGATATGTAGAACCTGGTTGTTATGTTCTGCAAGAGGCCACTCTCCAAGTTAATAGGCAGGCAGGAAAGTATATGCATTTTCTTCTTATTTGCAATAAAGCATCTTATCCAGCTGTATTCGGCTAGTGAAGCTTCTGCTATTATAAATGCAGGTTGAGTTTTTAGAGAACAGCCATACATTCCTGCCCTGGGTAAAGTTTGACAGAAAAGGACACACCATGTTGCAAGTACCTGAATAATCCTAATTGTGACTACTGTAACATTACCTAGAAAACCTAGTATATATATAACTCTGAATAATTACAGAGGACAAATGGCTAACTTTGAAATCCCAAAACCCTAATTACGATCCCCTGAATAAATTTAGCATATATTTGTCATAGAATCAATGCTCATTTCCATGAGGAAATATTTTATTCTTAGTGATTTCAGAGTGACTAAGTATTGTGACAGAGACAATTATATCAAGGTCATGGAGTAAATATTTGTACAGAATGTAACTCCTTTTTCATCTACATGTAGGTGAAAAATCAATCTAATTCCAGTTGCTAGAATTGGACCACTTTCTTGAACTTCATGTTAAAATAGTTTTGAGTGTTCTTTCTTCCAAATTAAACACACTGGCTTTGATGCCTTCGATAGGAGATATTCTACCAGTCATAGCAGCATTGAACTTGACTTCTGGTGTTAACATCACCATGGCAATGGTGCTGTCATCACCAGATGCAAGGTGGGGATTAGGCAGTTCAGCCTTCTCCCCTGTTGCCTGTCACCATCTTGCCATCTTCTCCAAACAGTGGACTAATCCTTTCTTTAACTTTCCTCTTGTATTGCACGTGTCCAAAGGATCCTTTTCTGTTATTTTTAGCAGTCTTAGCAAACTTTAAATCAGGTGTATCCAACCAATGGCCCGGGGACTATATGTGTCCCTGGGCAGGTAATAACGAAGCCTCATAAGATAGTAAAAAAAGGAAAAAAACAAGCATGTTATTTATGTACTTTAATTATATTATATATATTTATATGCAGCCCAAGACAATTCCTCTTTACTCATTGTGGCCCAGGCAAGTTTAAAAATTGTTGGACACCCATGCTTTAAATCATACTTAAGCCTTATGTTTCCCAATTCCTTCCTTGCAAATTTGGGTTATTTCTTGAAATTCTGTCTTTGTTATATGCACTTCTTTCCATTTTTGAAACTTATTTATTGTTCTCAGTTCATTGGAGATACTTGACAAAAAAAACCTTTGATAATTATAGCTGTACTTTCCCAGTTTCATGTTAGACCTGATTGCCGAAATAAAGTAATTGTTTAAATGGCCTAGGACTCCGTTTCTTCAAATGTTAGGACAACAGAATAGTCCTAGCAAGAGGCCTTTTTATCGCTTTCAGAATTGTAATGGTATTTTCCTCTTTGTTTCAGATGATGATGTTAGCAAACTTTTATCTACATTAAAAAACCCAAATAAACATGTGGGATGGCTTGAAAATGTTCAAAGGCAGTTTTGTGAAATCATGCAAAAGAAACCAGATGTCCTAAGTGGGGCCAGTAAGTTTATTTCTTTGTTTATTTATATACAAAATACTCTTTTCAGGTAAATATTTAAGGAGATTGACAGGATTTAAAAATTAAAAAAGAAAACGTAAAAACAAAAATTAAAAGCAATGCTAAAATTACTGCTGAAATAGATTAACAGTGAAAAGCCCTGGCTAAAGAGATGTACTTTTATGAATCTCCTAAATATCAAGAAAAAGTAGGCTGAAAAAGGAGTCAGAAATACATTTTGTAGCCCATAATTCCGTATACAATTCTTATCCAACACCAGTAACTTTTCTTTTGTTTACTTATATTAATAACTCTCACAGCAGCATAGAGCATGATATTCCTGTAGGATTTTAAAGAGGAAGGCTTTATGTCCAAATGTATTTATCTAATGGGAATTTATTTTGGAAGTTAGTCTTATGTTGGGAAAGATGTAGTTCTCTGTTTTATGGTGAAGGTACAGGTTCACTTCTTTGCATCTCCAGATACTGCAGGGAAACTGTTCCAGGGTCAAGCGCAGAGTGCGTGAGGATTCACTTTGTATGAATATAAGATTTGAGGGGAAGGAGCAAGAAGCCCCTATTCTTCACCAGCTGGATTTACTTTCACTTTTAGAGCTTGGCTGCAGGAAAAAATGAAAACAGTTTAGTGAGACATTTCCAGAGTAGTAGTGTCCAAAAAGGAAAAAAAATGCATTGTCCTTACTAATTTGATCTCTTCTGCCAACTTCATCCTGCTACTTGCATTAGGAGCTTGGTTGTCTTTATTTATTTTATTATATTTTTATCCTGCCTTTATTTATAAATAGCTCGCCAGTAGTTGCGAACATATGTAAGTTCCCTTTCTCCTCCTATTTTTCCCACCACGACAGCCCTGTGAGGTGAATTGGGCTGAAAGAGAATGATTGGCCCAAAGTCACCCAGCTGGCTTTCATGCTAAGATGGGACTAGAACTCACAGTCTCCTGGTTCCTATGCCAACACCTTAACCATTACACCAAACTGATAAACACACAAAGTTGTAAACCTACAGGGAGAGAATTGATAGAACTGAAGTGCAAAACCTGGGACTTGAAAGACCCTTCAAAGCAGCTTTGCACCCACCTATCTCCTATATACCCACCACCTTTCAGTTTTGCCCTGGGCTGGACTTCACACCTGATCCTTCAGCCCACTGCTGCCTTCTTTCATTCCCAGGTGCTGTTTCCTCTTCTTCCTCCTCCTCCTCTCACACTCTGCTGTGCTTTGCTGTCCTTTCCTTGCCATGTTTTGTGCCCTGTTCCTTTGTTTGCCCCATCTCTTATTCACTACCTTGTTCTTCTTTGTTACCTTTCATACCTTGGCCTATTCTTTTACTCTTTGTTCTTTCTCATCCTTTGACCCAGTGTATGAGTATATACACTCAATCGGGGAGATTGAGTTTGTATGAGAGGATAAATCTTTGTGGATGGGTCTAAATTTAACTTTGTTATTTAATTTGATTGGGCCCACCTACATTTTAGCAGTTCTTGCCCAGTTTGGGAATGTGGCTCCAACTTATACTTCTCAAAACTGGATGAACCCATTAGCCTGTTGAATGTGTCCCCTCTGTGTGCAGGTTCTGATTGTGTAAGAAAAATATCCTTAATTGTAAGGCTTGCATTTTAGCACATTTCTATTTTTAATCCTCTTATTTGTCTAGCAGTTCTAAAAGTGTATTTAGGCAAGCTTTCGAAATATGTTACAGTACAATGCACACACCACTAATTTGTGTGTTTGTAGTAGAGCACCAGCCTACATTTTGCATTGAATAATGTCAATGGAATATAGTCTGATGAATATAAAAATATGTAAGCACTTTCAGGGAAAACATTTACTTAATAAAAAATATGAAAACCATAACTCTTGGTTTTTAAAATTAATTAACTTGCAAGGGGAAAGAAATCAACTGAATTGGGTTTAAAATAGGTCATATCAGTTATCCAAATGACTACTCTGTGATGATAAACAAAAACAGTTTAAGAATATTTACTCTTGTTAACATCAAAGTGTGAAGGCTGATATATTTCTTTGCTCGCAGCAGCAGCTAAAGGAAATGACAAAGAAATGCTAGTTGAGAAATGCATATGAGGATGGTGCAGAAATCCAGATTTGAAAGACACAATGTGATTAAGAGCCAGCTATGGGCACACACATAGCACTTGTAAGGAATTTCTTAGAACAGTTGCACCTTTTCCTGAGATCCAGCAACTACCCTCTGAAACTGCTCTAGGATTTATTTTATTTATTTATTAAATTTATATGCCGTCCACCTCACTGTCAAGTGACTCTGAGTGGCTTACAACATCCTAAAAACAAGAATATAAAACATTAAAATGTAAAAAATATGAAACATTAAAAAATAACAAAAAATTAAGAACTGATGCACAATGGGGGGGGGGTTGAGGTGGGACTTTCCTGGTCCACTACCTCCAGCGGGAAACATCTCTGTTGGTGCCCCAACAGAGACCCTTTAGGAAGGCCAAGAGGATCTTGGAAAAAGTCATATTTGAATTAACAGGTAATTGACAAGGGCTGTGTGGGTGTTCATAAGGGCTGTGTGGGTGTTCATCTCACCCTCTTCAGATTGAGATCTCTGCAAAGCCCTCGAGCCTTTAAGCAACATTGGAAAGAAAGTTATAATTCTGAAAAAGATTTTGTGAATTTTCATCTTTAAAGAATGTTTGAATCAACTAAGTATTTCTGAGTAACTTTTTATTCTGTATGTACAGGCAGTGCTAAAGAAATGTACTAACAGTTTCCAAATGATTACACTTTTGGTGTAGATATTGGACCAGTGAAGGGTAACTTAGATATGCTTTGAGAATAAATTATTCACTGTTGTGGCAACAAAGTTATCTTTCCTGAAGCAGATGTACCTACTCATACCAGAAGCATTTGATAAGGATATGTTGGACAAGGCAAGCATTTTCCTATGGTGCTTGCCCAAGCTTTTTCAGGAAGCCCTTCATGTAGGCCTTCTTTCAAAAAGTTTTTGGAAAAAAAACTTGCAACCCCTACAAGACCAAATTGCATGAAGGAAAATAATATTATCACATACAGAAGCATTGTGAAGTTAAGGAAAATTATTTAGCTTCTGAAATGAAATGTTATGTGGCAACTTTATTGGGATATTGCTGTGGTGGTGAACCTATGGCATGCGTGCCACAGGTGGCACATAGAGCCCTCTCTGTGGGCACGCGCGCCATTGCCCCAGTCGTAGGCCTTCAGGTGGGTTTTAAAAAACCTTTTCGCTTTAGGCCTCTGCCGTCGTGTGCAAAAAAAAAAAGGTTCAATCAATTTCAACTTCTCACAGGAAAAAAAAGATCTCGCAAAGTTGAAATTGATTGATTGAACTTTTTAGTCCCACTTAGTCTGCCATTACCACCGCAGCCACGCCCACCCAATGGGCCATGCCCACCCAGTTGGCCATGCCCCCGGCACCCGACAATACATAAGTGGGTTTTGAGTTGCAGTTTGGGCACTCGGTCTCTAAAAGGTTCGCCATCACTGGGATATTGTATTTGAATGTCATATGTTGTTTGTCTGCTGTTAGTCATATTTCTCAATACTACATCTGGGAGTTCGGCTTTTTCTTGTTTTGAGATGTTGGTGGTCCCTTCCCAAATTGAACCACTTATGTAATTAATTTTTAAAGAATTAATGCAAACTGGTTTCCCATTTTTCACACTTCTAGGCAGAATGATGGTTAAAAAGTGGTTCTTTCTGTTGAATTTCAGGATTATAGTAACCATCCTGTAACTATTCATCTCCTGGAAATATAGGCCTAACCTAGGACAAGGGCCTAAGTTAATTAAATGCCTTTAATTGGGGCATTTTAATTTCTCAATTAGAATCACCTGAGAGATCATAAACAGGAATGTGTCTTCAATTATCTGAAGCAATAAAACTAAGGAATGCATTAGAAAATCCAGTGAGATTAACATTTAAGGCACCTTATTTATTTCTCTGTCTGACAAGATTCTTAGATTAACTTTCCTATTATTCAGTGAGAATAGATATAGAAATAGATATATGATAGATTTGCAAAAGCTTGCAATTGTTAGATTTCAATATTGAATAATCAGTAACCAGAAAAAGAGCTGCTGGCAGTTTGCCTTGCTAACCTCATACCGAAGTATAAGAATGTAACCTCTAAAGCTAATTTCCTCAGCCTGAAGTTCCTTTTTGAAAAACAGTGGAAGCATGAGCTACTGCAGAACTGGGACATTTTGATTACTTTCCATCTTTTGATAGATTGGATATGTTCCCATCTCCCAAACCCTGTTTTGCTCTATTTGCAGAAAATACTTATTTACTTCCTTCCTTTCAAATACAAAATCTGGATGGACTACGATCATATCTTCCATTTCAGGGCCTGTTCTAAGTATCTGTGTCTTTTAACATATGGATATCCATTATAAACTGCAATTTATAATACATTTACTCCAATAATATTTTTATATAATTAAATTTTTATTAATAATTGCAGGTCTTTGTATTTTATTGTTGTACTTTCTGGCCCATAGGTTCTAATAAAGTTTTATTTGATTTGGATATTCATTGTAAACTGCAGATTCTTGGCCATAATTTTTGTGAGATTATGTAATATGAGAACCAGAAGAAAAACCTATGATATTCTTGAGGTTACATTTAATAAAATGTAATGTTTTATCCTATTTTGGAACATTCTTTAGGGTATAAGCTGGCTTTAAAAGGACTTATCAGATGAGTTGCTTTATAACTCATAAACACATAAACAAGTGTTTACATTTTAAATTATTAAAGCAGTTTTGTTGTTTTCAAAACACTTTGCAAAAAATACAGTTGCCTTAATGATTTGAAGAAAAGGCCTTTGCATCTTCATCTTTAACATATATGCTTATCACATTCAATTCACAGTAGAATATATAAAGATTAAATGCATCATATGTCTCTCTATAAATATAGGACCTATATTTCTTAAAAAAAAATAAGGTGGCTTATCGTATTATCAGTATTCATAGACACATTTTTGTTTAAAAAAATTGATAGCATAGAATACTTTGGTAAATTTTAGGAATATCTACCTCTGGTTATCTATTAGATTTTGTGTATATGAGAATAAGCAATTGTCAAACAGCAGGCTTTTGGTACTACCATTCATAATAAAGCCTTATTAATGGGACAATGAAAGGATCTTGCTTATACTGAAAGACAATATAATTGCACTTTTTTTTTATTTTGCCCTGTAACATTCAGCATAGAGACACTGGTAAAAACTGCATATGGAATTTATCGTCCTTTGAAGTAGTCTTGCTCAATTCAAACAACTCTGTCTGAAAAGTGACTTTTTATGAAAATGTTGTGGATGGCTAACCTAAAGCTCTTTATCACAAACTCTGAAATATGCTGACCTTTATATCAAAATGAAAGCCAAACTTTTATCCTCAGTAGACTAATGTAGACAGTGAATGTAATTACAGCTAATTTTCCTTATGCTGAAACTGTCTGACATATTCTGAAGCAATCCTCGGAGAATCTAAGCATAACAAATGTTTCCCTTTCAGTTTACACTGAATAGATCGTCAGTGAAGCCATTAAAAATTTAATTTAAATTGGGAACATTATGAATACAAAACTAGTTTTGAATGGTTTTTGCTCTGCAAGTATGAATAAACATGCAGTTCAAATTGCTTTACTCACCTATATTCTTTAATTTAGTTGTTGCTTTGGTTCTGCATCTTATTTTATGGAACTCTTGCTTTAATCATTTTGTCTTATTGCAGATTTGGCAGAATTAATTGAAAAAATTGTGTTGCACCTCTTTGAAATACCATCAGAACATTATTTCAGCTGCAAAGTATATGAAGGTAATTTTCCAATATTATTCTGCCTGCATTAGTGAACTAAAAGAAAGACACTTTCCTGTTCAAGCTTCTCTTTTGAAGCTAAATGGAGCTGTGGAGAGAGCATTTCTGGCTTAGGTTGATTTGATTGATTTATATCAGTGGTGGCGAACCTATGGCACGCATGCCAGAGGTGGCACTCAGAGCGCTCTCTATGGGCACGCGCACCATGCCCTGGAGATGGCAACCATCCTCTTCAACCAGCCGTCTGCTAACTCACTGAGGTCCCACGTGGCCGGATGCATCCCAGCACCTAAGCGCTCGCTGGCCTCTGTGTGCAGGGGCCGATGGTGTCAGGCAGCAGCCACCCCGGCCCCTGCCTCGCCTTGCCCTGCGATAATGGCACCCCTGCCCTGCCTCGCCTTGCCTCACCCCGCAGGATGAGCTTCCTGCCCACCGCCCCACCCACCACAGACGCCCTGGATCTCCCCCAACCCTGCCCAGTCCCCACAGGCGTCCCTCCCCAGGAGCAACATTGAGCTGGCCACGCCCACCCATCTGCCATGACCACCGTAGCCACACCCAGTGGGCCACGCCCACCCGGCACCTGGTGATACATAAGTGGGTTTTGGGTTGCAGTTTGGGCACTCGGTCTCTAAAAGGTTCGCCATCACTGATTTATATAGTACCTATATTGCTTTGGCTGCTTTTAATTTTTGGCCCTAAAACAGTGGTGGCGAACCTATGGCACGGGTGCCAGAGGCGGCACTCAGAGCCCTCTCTGTGGGCACACACGCCATCGCCCCAGTCCTAGCCCTTCAGCTGGGTTTTATAAAACCTTTTCGCTTTAGGCCTCCGCCGCCTTGTGCAAAAAAAAAAAAGAATCAATCAGTCAATTTCAACTTCTTGCGGAAAAAAAAAAGATCTTGCAAAGTTGGAATTGATTGATTGAACTTTTTAGTCCCACCCAGTCTGCCGTTACCACCGCAGCCACACCCAGTCAATGGGCCACACCCACCCAATGGGCCACACCCACCCAATGGGCCACACCCACCCGGCACCTGACGATGCATAAGTGGGTTTTGGGTTGCAGTTTGGGCACTCAGTCTCTAAAAGGTTCGCCATCACTGCCCTAAAACAAAGATATAGCATACAAATATAATATATAAATATATATTAACAGAATGATTATTGTTTTGAATGTTAATTTTATTTGAGTAATATGAGCTGAGCCAAAAGTTCATTTTCTAGATTACAATAAAAATGCACATTTCAAGTAATTTTTTTAAACAGTTATTCATTTGATGCTTGCAATATGTCTGTCTGTTCTTCCCTGTTAAAGTATAAAAATACTGAATTGTTTATAGCAGATACAAGAAATCCAAATAGAATGACAAAATGTAAAAAAAAAAACTTAGTTTGTCTTATTATTTTTAAAGAAACCTGATAGATTTGAGAGTTGCAATGTCAGCAGATTACCTAGTACAGCCAGCATTCAGGTCCAAGCACATAAAACACCTTGGCTAAATATCAGAACACAAAGAGCATGAGGAGATTTGAGTTTAGCTTTCTGGGGAATAGAATCAATCTGATATGGAAGTGGGTTTCAGGACAATGCATTGATATTCTGTGTTATCATGTTTCTGGAAATGAGAAATTGATTATGTTAAATTACAGTAGCTTTCTAAAATCTTGGGTGGTTAAAATAAAAGTAACACTGTTCATCCAACTGTTCTGAAATCTCTTAGGATTTGAGTCCATTAAAATGTGCAAATCAGGAAAAATCACATTAATTTTGGCGAGCGTTTTAAATGTGAAGGAGAATAATAAGCTCATATATTGACATTTATATAACTGTAATTTTTAATGGTAATAAAAAAGAGTTAACTCAGGATTGCCTGCCAATATTGCTCTAGCAGAGCACTCTTCTATCTAACTGAGTGAGAATACAGCTTGTTACCATGGGAAAATGTATAAATGACTTGGATGACTTACCTTTCTATTCTGCCCATGCAAAATATTGATCTGCATATAACTTTTGAGTATCTTTCCTAGTTTCAAATAATGAAAGTCGTATTATGTGTATATGGGAGGAAATTTTGCCTTTTTCTATTTCTATTCCCTACATGGCATCCAACTGGCTCCAAGCTTAGTATATATGGTGCTGGGGCAATTATGAAGCTATAATATTTATATCTGCCAGTTTTAAATTAAGATGTTGTGAAGGTTAGAGTTAGGGGTAGGGATAGGGTTTATAGACACATAGACATACACACACACAAACACAAACATGTACCATCAAACAAACATCACTTATAGAGAGAGATTATATTATTAATAGTACATTATTGAATACAGTGGTTTTTATATAGTACTGACTAAAGATTATAGGTACTCCTTGGTTAAGAACCATTCATTCATTGATGTTTCAAAGTTGCAATGGTGCTGAACAAATGGCACTTCTGATTGCTCTTTGAAATTCTGGCTGTCACGACAGCCCCACCATCACATGATTGTGATTTGAGAGGTTGTCAACTTAGAACATTTGCAGTATCCCACAGTCACTGGATCACCATTTACAACCTTCCCTGCCAGCTTCCAAAAGCAAAGTCAGTGAGGAAGCCTGCAAGAGGGTTGCTCCTGTAAGTTACCCTCACTGCTTCTTCTACCCCCAAGGAGCCTGCTACGAAGATCTCAGAGATCTTGCATTCTGTAGTATATATATGATTGCAACACTTCACATAAGTTCTATAACACACACCTGTCTACTTGTGTAGTGCCACCGTGGCCCTTCCCTACTTGCCACACTCAAGCAGTGCTGTAGCACCTATCCTCTGCTCACCTGTACCCACTGCACTCCACCTGCCCATATTCATATGGTGCTGCAACACCCCACCCACCCATCTGGACTTCATAGCACTCACATGCCCACTAGCTTGCTTGCAAGCCCCCCCCCCCCAGGACTTATGATTTTCTACCAGCTTCCTCATTGACTTTGCTTGTTGAAAGTCGCAGGAAGTTACAAGTTCCAGTCACAGGATGTCCTAACTCAGTGATAGTGAACCTTTTAGAGACCGAGTGCCCAAACTGCAATCCAAAACCCACTTATGCATCATCGGGTGCCGGGTGGGTGTGGCCCATTGGGTGGGTGTGGTTGTGGTGGTAACGGCAGACTGGGTGGGACTAAAAAGTTCAATCAATCAAATCCAACTTTGCGAGATCTTTTTCTTTCCCATGAGAAGTTGAAATTGACTGATTGAACCTTTTTTTTTTTTTTTGCACACGGCGGCGGAGGCCTAAAGCGAAAAGGTTTTATAAAACCCAGCTGAAGGCCTAGGACTGGGGCGACAGCGCGCGTGCCCACAGAGAGGGCTCTGAGTGCCGCCTCTGGCACCCGTGACATAGGTTCACACCCCTGCCATAGGTTCGTCACCATAGGCGCGCGTGCCCACAGAGAGGGCTCTGAGTGCCGCCTCTGGCACCCGTGCCATAGGTTCGTCCTAACTTAAAAATCCATGATTCCCTCTTACCATTGGTAAGTGATTACTATTGCTTAGTGATGCAGTTACCAGACCTTGCGTTTTATTGCCATATGACTCAGCAATGGATATTCCAGTCCCAATTGCCATGATTAAGCAAGAAACTGCATTGACACTATGGTAATTTAGATAACTTAAGCCTTTAACAATAAAGAAAAATATTTAAAAAGTTATGTCACTATTAACTATGTTTCCTAAAATGTTTATAAGCATAATGTTGCTTAAAGTTTACTTCAAGAGTTGGGTGTACCATTGATAAACAACTGTAAAATAATTTATTTCATACTAATGCTCTCTATCTTAATACTGAGGTCGTCACTGTGTTACTACTTATTGTTGTTTATGCACATTATAATTGATATGCTAATTTTCTGTCTTGTGGGATTATTTTTACTTTTTTGCTCTGAGATAACATTAAATTTTATATTTCCATTTGAAACATATGGTTTGAACACCAGTTTCTCACTTGATAGACCAATTTATTTCAGATGGTACATTCTCTCATTCCTTATCAAAGGATATTTAATAAGTGGTTCCCTTCATGGATCATTACATTGCAATGGTGAAAGGGCTTGTGCATTGCAGTGACACTATCAGCTGTATTGTTGACCATATACATTCCCTGAAGAAATCTATGATGAATATGTTATAGAAAAGCTAACAGGGAAATGGCAACACATTCTGCTATTCTATAAAAGGGCCAAGTGGTCATTCTAAATTAGGTCAAGGCCAACATGATTTCCCCCAAGGTTGAAAGGTCTCCAACAAGCAATTGAAAAAGCCTGTATGTATGAGTAGCAGTAGTGTTTATGATGTGGCTGGATTAACTCCAAAAGAATGTACAGCTCTTGACATTTACAGAGAGAGAAAAAAAAAAGTTTGAGATTGCAGAGGTAAGTAGAGCATTGATTCATGGAATGTCAGAACCATAGACTTGTTACCGTCACAGCAGAAGTATCAAGACTGATTCAGCAAGCTGAAATGGATTGGAATAGACAATATAGCAGAGTTCTCTTGCAGACACAAAAATCATAGAAGAAGTAGGGTAGCCATCTTTATTGACAAAAAAGTGCTCAGATGCACTTTGAATCCAGTTTGAGTTCAAGGCAGTAAATTACGTTCTAACCATTGATATAGAGGAAGCAGAAGTTGAATAGCTCTATGGTAATTTGTAATAACACACAAAGATGTCTTTCTAATTATAATACTGCTAACTGTGAAAGGAAAATAGCAACCGGAATAACAGGAACATTTGTCTCAGTCTACAGAACAATGCAGGAAATAGAGTTTGGCATGGAAATTGAGTAGCAGATATCTTCTTCCAGCAAAAGATAAAAGAGAACTCATCATATTGACATCATTGGATAGATAGCACTGAAATTAAATTGTGTACTTATCAAGCAAAGCTACATTTAAGTAGAAGATGTTGATGATATAAGTATGAGCTCGCAAGAATGTGAAGAAGCAGTTAGAGACAGCTCTGGTTACAGTATGTGAATGAGGTCACAAAAAGTTAGAAATGACTGAAGGAGCATCAACAAAATAAAAAATTAGGAAATAATAGTTCCAAATTTTGAATATCTGAATATCTTGTTTGCCTATCATTTATTGTTGATGCTCCTTATTTGCATGCCCCATTGGCATACGAGGAGGTTGGAAATGTTTAGTGCTATGAGATGTCTCTGGCAACAGTTATTCATGGTTTTATTACCTCCAGACTAGAATATAATATTACAGTGCAGATCACTCAAATTTCAACTAATATAAAATGCAACTCTGCAACTGGTGGTGATTGGTGAAAGCATTTTCAAAGCTGCCCCAGTCTTGTGGAAGAAAGGTATAGATGGCCTCCTCCCTCCTAGACCAAGGCTTTGGGGAATCATTCAAGTAATTGCCTCTTTTTCCCAAGAAAACTTCTGAGCCATAAGGAAAATGAATCTGCCATTGCTTGTAAGCAAATAAACTTCATGTTTATCGTTTCATTTTGTCACAAGATTCAGCAATAATCACATACTTATAAAATTTAATGCATTTGGCTACTTGGGAATTAGTTTTTAAAAGAATATTTTTTCTTTTATTGACTTCTACAAATATTTTCATTTGTGTGGTTGTGATTTGATTCATTGGGATTAACTGCATTCTCTAAAGAAAAGATCTGCACTTTTGGTGTTAATCTTTTTTTCCACGTCCTTGAAACACTCTTGTCAAAGGAACACTTATTTATAATTCACTTTGAAGAGAGGTTTTTAAATGCTGGCTAACTTAATGCTATGTTAGTACTTTGAGCTGAATATTTCTTATTTAATTACATCTAGAGTAGATCATATATATTATTTTCCATTTGGTTTTAAGGCAGTGATATAATCTGAAAACATCAAGCATAGCTTACTGTAGTTTATAAAGTTGTGAAATGCCTTCAGCTTTACCCAAAATAGTGTTATCTGTAAATAACATCAAAATACAGAGATGCCAATTACAGAGCAGCATTTTATTTGGTAGGTAGATTTGTCATCAGGTTAGAAACCCAGAGACTTTGCATTCTAATCCCACCTGAGGCACAAACCCAGCTCGGTGACCTTGGGCCAGTTATTCTTTCTTAGCCCTAGAAAGGAGACAATGGCAAACCATTTCTAAAAATGTTGCCGAGAAAACTGCAGGGACTTTTTTTATTTCCTTCTTGAGATTTCCCGGACATAGTTAAAGAGTTTGTAATTTTTATTCTTCAGATATGATTCTACAGCAAGTCCTTTATGCTGATCGTATGTGATTTTAAAATTTTAAGATTACATGATCTATCATGAGGTTCTTGTTGATTGGGATTAAAATCCGAATATACTATGGTGAATCTTTCTACATTTCTTGTAGTCATGGATAGGGGTTTAAAAGATTTTAAAAGTTCTTGTGCGATGAACTCAATCAAGCATTGGACAACTAAGTGCATTGTTCTGTGTTAATTTCATATGATCTATTTCTAACAGTTTGCTCATCAGATTGCAAGAATGTATTTGTGAAACTATGCATAAAAATATAGTGTCATTTTGTCCAAGATATGAGCTGTGTACATCATATTTGAACCTCCTCCTGCACTACTGTAAGCCCTACAAGATAGATGAGAGCAAGAAACTAATACCATATAGGTCAGGATTACATTTATTGTAACAGCTATAGTAACAACATCTTGCAAGACTGAATGTGCGTCCTCGCTCCCTCACTTTATCTTAATGTGAACTAGGGAGGGGATTGTCTGAGTCCTTTTTTCAAATTATTACTTGGTCTGGGCTCAAGTTCCACTTATCTGACGGTTGTCATAGTACAGCTCTTCCTCCTGTGCTTAAAGGCATTCTCTCTGCTGTCTAAATTACAGACTTTGGAAATGTGTACAACGTAAAGACTTAAATGGTTTTCTAGCTTCATAATAGCCAGGGAAGTGTTTTGCTTTAAAATGTTATTAAACTTCACTCTACCCATCTCTAGCTGAAATTTGTCAAAAATATCATAGTTGCAGTAGGTCTCCAACACTGTGAAATGGGCTTTTCTAGCACATAAAAACATCCTCCTTTTATATCAAAATGTAGAGCAGGGGTGTCCAACCTTTGCAACTTAAGATTTGTGGACTTCAGCTCCCAGAATTGCAGCATGGCTGGCTGTGGAATTCTGGGAGTTGAAGTCCGTAAGTCTTTGGGTGCCAAGGTTAGACACTCCTGATGTAGAGCTTCTTTACTAATGAGAGAGGTTCTTCTCCAGCATAAACCTACTCCTATAGGAAATAGACAGAGTAAACACAAGCAAGAGAAGGTTGGCTTCCTTTAAATCATGTGATGGGGAACAAGGGATTATCCTGTTATATCTTTTGCTTGCTGCCATCAGGCTTGGAAAAGAATAACAGGAATATTCTTGTTGGTAAATTCTCCAAGGTAGCGATATGAATTGTAAGGGGTAAATCATTTGTCCTCCATTTCAAAGGAGGCAATTGGAGCCTGAGAGAATGTGATCTTCAACAGTGTAGGGAGCTTTGAGGTTTTCTAGGTTTTGAAAGGATATTTCATTCTTCCTTTTTTGCAGGTACACTGGTCTTCTGCCTGAGGCAGAAAATAGAAAGAAATATGACATGGTTTCATTTTATTTCACTGTATTCCAGTGAAGTTTGGGTTTGTTTCTTACATATTGCTGTGATATCCAAGGTTGAAGAATGGTTTAATAAATAACATAATTTCAAGACATTCAGGTCCATTCTGCCAAGGTCTAGTTCAATATCTACACTCAAAAGTATTTCATCAAATGTAATATACTGCTTTCTTTTAGAACAAGTAGCCTTCCCTGCTCCTTTACTCATAAGAAGATCCTTCCTATGTCCAAAGAAATGCCTTTGGGTAAATCAAGTCAAGGAATCCATAATAATGAATTGGTACTAACATCATCTGGTATACTCATCTGACTGCAGCAAACATTTATCAAATTACTATTTGTATAGCATATAAAACAGAAGTCAATTCTAACTGTAAAAAGAAAATGAAGCTAAATGTTACAATGCATGTCAATCAGGCAGAATGCCTTCTTATTTTGTCCATGATTTCAGAATTAAGGAGGATTAGAGGCTATTTTTAAGGCACAATTATTATTAAAATGTTTGTGATAAGTTCTCAAGAAAATATCTGAAATCCTGGCAGTTATCATTTTATGGAATGAAAAAGAATAATCTTTTTTTCTTTTAAAATTGACTAATATCAGTTTTGCATTATTTTTATTTCATTTTAAACTAGGTTCATTGACTTCCTCTTTAAATCCTTTTCTTGAATTAGACAGCTTGGGAGCTGCTACTGTAGGGTACTATATTCTGCTTTACTGTTTCACTTTTTAGTCTGACAATTCACAGGCACTGTAGCCTTTGTTCAAGAAAAATTGTGGTTTTTTTTATGAAAGCATTTTAATATTTTAGTCTTGAAACCTACAGTGATTTGAGACATTTTCATGGAACTAATCTCCCATCAGTTTTTGGGAAATCAAGTAACACAACATGAATAAACCAAGTATATTTTCTATGTATCACCACTGCAAAATGGTTGTAGGAAGTTATGCTGGTCTATGACCATAATAAAGATTTGATTGGTTGTAGGAGGGCCTCCTTCCTTGTATAAGAGCCTAATTTCTATTGTTTTGCAAAAGGATAAAGAAACAGTAAGATTAATAGGGCCAATTAATAGGGACATGCTTTTGGGCTGCTAAAAATTATATTTAAGTACTACCATACTGGATCAGGGATTCAGTCACAGGATCCTATTATATAGACTTAGTTGTGAAAGTTCTCCTTCAGGTTGTTTTGGTGATTTAAATTACAAACTTTGCAGCATGCAAACTGCGTACAAAACGCAACCCAACTAACAACAGCTTATACAGCGTACAAGTATTTGCTCAGAAGACATGGCTGGAATAATAATCAAAATACTGTTTTGCACATCCATTTCTTCCACGAGTAGTTTTGCTCATACTGTTTTATACAGTTATTCTGGGAGAAGTAAACTGTGATTTATATCTAACTTTATATCTAACTTAAAATTGGAAGTTGCACTGAGTACAGTTGTTAAAAGTAAGGCCAAAGGTAGTTAAATGTGTATTTTACTGTGATAATAAAAACTAAATTTCTTTCACTTCATGCATAATATATAAAAATATATTGCTTCCTTGCTTTTTTCCTCTTTTTAAATATATCTTAGCTGAACATTGGTAAGTGTATTTATGTTTTTAGTTAAAATGATTATGATAATTTTATATAGCTTTTGTATGTTTTTCCCCTTTTTCTTTTCAGCTGATGTAAATATGGAGATTAAAAACCTTACAGCAATTCAGCAACTCGGTATTAAAATGACAGTCAGGTAATTTTCACTGCAATATTTCATATGGATATTTATAATAGGCTTTTCTTATTATTTCCATGAGTTGATGTGAAAAGGCATTATTTTAAAGATAATGGAAATGAACCCATGTAAATGCTTGTAACATTTGGACAGAGCCCTGCACCTCCAAGAAATCTGCAAATTGTGTTCCTTGAATGAATATTGCGCTAAACATGGTATACAGTCCTCCAAGTCCTTTGAGACAAGCAAGATGAATGACTAAAACTTAAACAGCTCTTTCATCAAATATTAGTATGTATGCTGTGTTTTGGTTAATGAATGTGAGTGATTATATAACTGAATAACATAAAATAATAGTCCAGTATTTTCCAGGGAGGATCTGCAAAGAAACATTGAGTATTGAGAATCTTTGGTGCCAATATTGGGGCTGTAAAAGCATTCGGCAGGGACACTTAGCAAAGCACACTGGCACAAAGAATTCTCGCTGGAGCATTAGAGTAGCTATAGCCTTTGGAAAATGTACACAGTTGCTTCAAAGGTTGCCTGCGTTTGTGTATATGAAAAGCCTTTCCACAGCGTCTGCCTGCAAGGCAACTGTGCATGTATATTTAGATTCAGGCAGCTGCTGAAGCAGCTCTGCAAGACTTCCAGGTAATAGAATTACTTTTAAGGAAGGATTTGTGATTTGTGCCAATGTACCTTAAGAGGATTTTCCCCTTCGGGATGCTTTGCATAATTCTAGCCAATTCTTCTTGCAAGTAGGAACCAGACATAAAGCACGTACTTTTTCCTTATTTTCTAAATAAAGCACATGTTAAAAGTAATACAAGGAGGAAAGAGAAAAGTAAATGAAAGAACCAGCATGGTGTAGTGGTTAAGATGTTTGCCTTGACTAGGGAGGCAATGCGAAGCCACAGAAGCTCAGTGAGTAACTTTGGGCCAATCATTCTCTCGGCCTAACGTCCCTCACAAAGTTGCTTTTTTATGGGGGGAAATGGCTAGCTAAATTATTTCAGAGTATTGATACAGTCAAGATGGAGTTAGGAGATTCTATATACATTATTTGTATAGTAATTATATATTATATTATATTATATTATATTATATTATATTATATTATATTATATTATATTATATTATATTATATTATATTATATTATATTATATTATATTATATTATATTATATTATATTATATTATATTATATTATATTATATTATATTATATTATATTATATTATATTATATTATTATATTATATTATATTATTATATTATTATTATATTATATTATATTATATTATATTATTATATTATTATTATATTATATTATATTATTACAATGTAATATATAAACAAGTTGTGTTATGGGAAAATGGCTATGTAAAATTAGGAGTACTGATGCAATCAAGATTGAGTTTTAATATAATACATTGCAACATTATAATCTAATGTACTGTATGTGGAGACTCCATGTACTGTACATTATGTTATATTAATGTGTGTGCATAATATCTTAAAAAGAAGTACAAGGCTGTTCATACTTAGTAGTTCTACAAAATAATAATAATAGTAATAAAAATAAAAGTTGGAAGGGACCTTGGAGGTCATCTAGTCCAACCCCCTGCTCAGGCAGGAAACCCTATACCATTTCGGACAAATGGCTGTCCAGTCTCTTCTTAAAAACTTCCAGTGTTGGAGCATTCACCGCTTCTGGAGGCAGGTTGTTCCACTGGTTAATTGTTCTAACTGTCAGGAAGTTTCTCCTTAGTTCTGGGTTGCTTCTCTCCTTGATTAGTTTCCATCCATTGCTTCTTGTCCTGCCTTCAGGTGCTTTGGAAAATAGCTTGACTCCCTCTTCTTTGTGGCAGCCCCTGAGATATTGGAACACTTTTATCATGTCCCTCCTCGTCCTTCTCTTCATTAAACTAGACTTACCCAATTCCAGCAACCTTTCCTTATATGTTTTAGCCTCCAGTCCCCTAATCCTCTTTGTTGCTCTTCTCTGTACTCTTTCTAGAGTCTCAACATCTTTTTTTACATTGTGGTGACCAAAACTGGATGCAGTATTCCAAGTGTGGCCTTACCAAGGCATTGTAAAGTGGTATTAACACTTCACGTGACCTTGATTCTATCCCTCTGTTAATGCAGCCTAGCACTGTGTTGGCTTTTTTTGGCAGCTGCAGTACACTGCTGGCTCATATTTAAGTGATTGTCCACTAGGTAGGACTCCAAGATCCCTCTCACAGTTGCTACTATTGAGCAAGGTACCCCCTACACCAGTGATAGCGAACCTTTTAGAGACCGAGTGCCCAAACTGCAACCCAAAACCCACTTATCTATCGTCGGGTGCCGGGGGCATGGCCAATGGGTGTGTGTGGCCAACTGGGTGGGCATGGCCCAGTGGGTGGGCGTGGCTGCGGTGGTAACGGCAGACTGGGTGGGACTAAAAAGTTCAATCAATCAATTCCAACTTTGCGAGATCTTTTTTTTTCCCCGTGAGAAATTGAAATTGATTGATTGATAGATATTTTTTTTGCACACGGCAGAGGCCTAAAACGAAAAGATTTTTTAAAACCCAGCTGAAGGCCTAGGACTGGGGTGATGGCGCACGTGCCCACAGAGAGGGCTCTGCATGCCACCGGTTCACCACCACAGACCTATACTATACCTGTGCATTTGGGGATTTTTTGCCTAAATGTAGAACCTAAATTGAGACCCAACATTGATTAAATCATTGCTTATCTAAAGTTTCTTTGTGTCTCTGACCAGCTCTTAGCACCTTGGTGCCAAGCCAACCTTACTACCCCTCCCCTCTCTCATAGACTCAACCACCACCTCCTTGTCCTTGTTCTCACCATGGAAAAATATTATTATGAAACCTTCAAACAACCAGCCTCTATCTCTGCCTCCTGTCTCTCATCCTATCAATGACAACAATTTCATTTATTTGTTCATTCACTTACTTATATATATATATATATATATATATATATATATATATATATATATATATATATATATATATATATATATGGCTGCCCATGTCACAAAACATGACTCTGTGGATATACAATAAAAATCATAAAACAACAATATTAAAAAAAACATTCTGCATTTAAAAGATTAATACTATTATTAGAGGCTAAGAGAGAGCACAAGATTTATGAAAACAATGAACAATGAAAATAATGTTATTTCTCAGGGGGCAAGCTAGGACATAGGAAATAATTGTAGAAAAATGTTAGAACCAGCTACAAAGCTAACTTTTTTATCTATGAATATGGCAATAATCATAGAGACCATAATTTGCATGTTCAGAAGAAATCACACAACTTAGCTATTTAAAATTTGTATAAGGAGCCTAAAGCGGTTCTCTGAGTCCAATCTTTTGGACTGTAGATAAGGTTATGCAATAGGATTACTTATTTAGTCACTCTTTGTTTAAAGCCTTTTAATCTTATTATTTATCTCAAATAACTCCCAAAATAGCTTAGGAAGATGACAGGTCTGAGATTTTGAAGTCTCACAAGAGAAATTATATGGGAAGGGAGGAGGGGTTTAAAATGAAGATCAGGCACTTAGATGTCAATTCATCTTACAATCTCTTGGGCAAACACTTCAAATAGCCTAATAGACTTGTTTACTGGGACAGCTGGTCCATCCAGAAGAAGTCACGGGCTAGGCTTTCCTCCTCTGTTTGGCAATGGCTAGCAAGGTTGGTAGCATAAATCCAAGAGATTTTGTCAAGGCTGTTTTATAAACATAATACGGATTGTTTCTTCTCTTTGAGACATCTACCTGTGGTCAGTAAATGTTGACATCAATATTATATACTTCTTCCATTTAAAAAATAGTTAAAAAGTTTTTTACTTCTACTTAAACATTTATTTCTTTTAAAGCTATGGTAAACATTTGAATCTGCTGAAAGAGAATGCAGAAAATGATCTACATCAAGTACTAATCTACTGTGAGAAATATTTGAAACAACAGAAAGTACCTTTAAGGAAATCATTACGTATCCTTCTGCTGTAAGAAGACAGAATTCACCAAATGTTTTGTAGGTAAAGGTAAAGGTTTCCCTGTCTAGTCATGTCCAACTCTAGAGTGCGATGCTCATCTCTGTTTCATTGTCCGAAGACATTTTCCATGGACATGTGGCCAGCATGGCTGTATGCCAAAGATGCATGGGACGCTATTACCTTCCCACCAAAGTGGTGCTTATTAATCTACTTGCATTTGCATGCTTTTGAACTGCTAGGTAGGCAGGAGCTGGAGCAAGGAATGGGAGCTCACCCCATTGTATGGCTCTTGGGTCTCGAACCCAGGCTGTTGGCTTGCCAGCTGACAAACTCAGCGTCTTTAACCGTTAAGCCATCACGCTGCCATTTTGTCAGCATGATTGTCTAAATCAGGGGTAGTCAACCTTGGCTCTTTTATGACTCGTGGACTTCAACTCCCAGAATTCCTGAGCCAGCTGTGCTGGCTCAGGAATTCTGGGAGTTGAAGTCCACGAGTCATAAAAGAGCCAAGGTTGACTATCCCTGGTCTAAATCATTATTCATTTGTTTTCTTAAATTTATATACCATCAAGTCATTTTCAGCCTGTCCCTATGAAAAAAAAACAGACCTAGTTTTTATTAAGTATATTCATGCTGGAAGGAATTACTTTTTTCCTGGAATTACATTTTTTTCACCCATTTGTCTGTAAAAATAGATATCTGTGTATGCTTCAGATTTGGGGTACCACATAATTATAAGATGTAGGTCATTTAATTTGATCTGAATTCTGCAATCAGGTTTACCACTGTATGGGCAGATACAATGGAAAGTGTTTTCTTTTCTGTTTGGGACAAAACAGCCTTGATGTTCCATTGTGTTTCTTTTGAAAAAAATAAAAC
Source organism: Protobothrops mucrosquamatus (assembly GCF_001527695.2). Lineage (NCBI taxonomy): Eukaryota > Metazoa > Chordata > Lepidosauria > Squamata > Viperidae > Protobothrops > Protobothrops mucrosquamatus. The sequence continues at coordinate 108,988 of NW_015387252.1, read as the reverse complement.
CTGAAGCGTTTCAAGTGTTTCAGGTTCCAAAGATACCATTACTTAAAGCATTTCAAATACACCAAACTTTCAAATGTACTGTGGAAAACAATTGAAACTTGAAAGAATCCACTTTTTTTTTGTTTCTATAAGTGGAAATGAAAAAAGAAGAATGGAAATCCATATTGGCTGTTAGCTCCCTCCCAATCTACGGGGGGGGGGGGAAAAGCCAAAGAATATGCTTAGGGTGAGATAAAGCTGTTTGAAAATTCAGACCAGGGTGTTCAAGCTCCAAAAAAGCCATTTTTTTTTCCTTTTTGCCATCAGTCTATGTTTTGTCATGTTGCCTTTTCTTTTTCTAATCAATCTATTGTCATGTTTCCCAATTGTCTAAAATGGACAAGACAAAAATATTGGAATTCCTTAATTATTCTTACAGGTAATCAGCAGGATGGATACATATGCTATGACTGGTTTGTATCTTCTGTGTTTCTAATAATGATGGGAAATCGAGAGAAGACATTAACATTTCTCCACCAGTTCTCCTATCTTCTTGTTTCAGCCTTTCTTTGGATACCACGGCTTCATAATTCCGTAAGATTTCAAAAGAAACTTAACCTTGACGAATTGCTTTGAGCATTTTCTGTGAATGATTATTAATTTAGCCTATGTAAAAGGGCACTCACTTAAGGACTTTTTAACTGGATATTTCACCCGTAAAAACGTTCTACATGCAAAAACACATGGATTTGTCATCTGCACAGTTTTCTAATAGGAGGGGAAAATAGACTGATATCAATTGTAGTTATTGAATTTTAAAATGAGAAGTAAAACACACTTTATTAGCCACGTTAAATTGTGTGTAGGCAGAGAGAGCTATTCAGTGCCCTTTTATTACTATTGCTCTGTATTGCTTTCATTCTCTACATTATTAATTTTTGTTTTATTACACCAAAACTAGACACTATTTTTGTTAGTAGAAAACCTGGGCAGGGAAAAAAAAAAATCAGAATCAGTACTCAGTATCTTATCCTTATTATTTTGGCATTTGAAATAGTGAGATTTCTTAAGTTAATATCATTAAACAAAATACACGACATTTCAAATTTTATCATATACTTTGCCTCAACTTGGAAAATTAAGGATTTTCCTCAATATCCACAGGTTTTAGCATACTCTAGATGCAAATTGGAAGGAAGAAATCTAGAGCAACCTGCGGCCTTACCTTTACATAATCTATGTGAAATAAATGAAGATTCCCCCACTTCAAAACACCTAAAAGGCACCTTCTTCTGCCCTGTATCTCTTAATGGCAGGTCTTCTAGAAATGTCCTACTGTGTAAATAGGCTTGGTCTACCCAGTGTTCTTTCCCATTTGTGATGCCATAACATTTTACAAAAGCATGGTTCTAATCCAAGGCTTCACCATTAAGAAAACTCTAGTATTTATGTATTGTCACCTTTACATCTGCTATAATTTTATGTAGGTTTTTCAATACTTTGCTTCTGTGAAAGTTAAAAGTTAAAATCTAATCTTAAAATGAGTTGTAAAACGGGAAATCCATAACAGCATTACTACTATCCCTTTCTTTGTTTTAAAAGCAGGTCTCACCATGTCTGCTTCCCTTGGATCAGCCCTGCCCTGAGTTGATTTTTGGGTTAAATCCTAGAGATGAAAATAGAATGGATGGTACCTAGTTTTCCCCCTATCCCTTTAACTCAGTGGTTCTCAACCTTTTTAATGCCGTGACCCCATAATACAGTTCCCCATGTTGTGGTGACCCCGGGTGCCAGGGGCGTGGCCAAGTGGGCGTGGCTGACAAGTGGGCGTGGCCACCAAGTGGGCGTGGCCACCATGTTGTGGTGACCCCCAACCATAAAATTATTTTCATTGCTATTTCATAACTGTAATTTTGCT
>NW_015387252.1:100980-104240 GCF_001527695.2 Protobothrops mucrosquamatus | reverse complement strand
GCCTGCGCTCTTCACACGCCTCCTGCAGGGCACATTTGGTAAAGTTCGTGCATGCAGGCTGCCGCCAAGCACAGGGAGTAGCACAGCTAAGGAAAAGGGCAAAAAAAAAATGGCGGACGGAGTGGTTTGGCGACCCCCGTGAAATGGTCGTGCGACCCCAAATGGGGTCGCGACCCACAGGTTGAGAACCGCTGCTTTAACTCAAAGTAACTTTAAATAGCTGAATTTTTAAAACGGCCCTCTGGTTGGTGGGTGGCAGTATAAAATCTTCCTCCACATCATGGCTTTAAGCAAATCTTTATTACTCTTGGCGGCAACCAATTACCTTCTGCTGGCCTGCTTGCAAGATGCCTGGGAATTGCAACTTCCCGCCAGTTTCCCCACTGACTGGTTGTTGGAAGCCAGCAGGAAGTTGCAAGGAAGTGCTTACCGAATGGCCCACAGTTAATGATGGCAATGGGGACTGCAGGGATTGTTATCATTAAGCAATGGGGACCGCATTGCTTAGTGATGGAAATAATGCGAAAGTGTACAAGTAAAAAATTGTGCTATAGCATGATGCATAACCTTGCAAGGAATTCAGGCGCACACATCTTGGAATTGGCAATCATTTGCTGGTGGCCACTAAAATGGCCTGGTTTAGTTTTACTCTGGCCCTGAGAAGGGATAGAGATGAGCTTCTTAAGTTTCCTTTCTACAAGGGGGAAGGAGATGAGTTGCATTCCCGCTGTTCCCTCCACCTGTATCCTCCCATGTCTGATAGCTCATGCTCTGGGATTTTCAGGAGACTACACGGGATCAGAAAAGAAAATTATGTTATGAGTTGATATATGCGCATCTTTCTTTCAATTTCTTTTTCTGACACATGATAATGGCTTCAGGTCTTAATTGAAAATCAAATGAAGGAAAGAATGCTCGTAAACTAGTATCAATAATAATTAAAACTAGAAAATGTTGCTAACGTTTATCAGGTATTATGGTGGAGGTTTCTGTTTTTCTGAAACCCAAATTATTCCTTTTGAATTCTCCAAGAACTGAGCCAGTCTATGAGTAATAGTAACAAGGCACTCCGATTGCTGTGTAATAAGGAACCATTTTGTGTGTGTGTTTTCCAATGGTTAGATACATCTGCCTGTAGACACAGCAGCATCTGGTATCCATCCAGTCTACTTTTGCAGTGCTCACTATGTTGAGATGTTGCTGAAAGCTGAGTTGCCACTTGTTTCTTCTGCTTTCCATATGTCTGGATTTACATCATCACAGGTAATAAGAAAAAATACCCCGAGGAACTGTTTTGAATGTGCCATTGAAAAAGACTATTCCCTAACTGTAATCAAAGTGCTACCCTTTTCAGTAATGTGATCCTATAATGTCTACTTACTGAGTTCAAATGAACTTACTGTTTTTAATATAATTGTATTAAAGATTACAATTGCAATGATGAAAAAACTAATACAAACTAGGTGCAGAAAAAATTGAAAAGAAAGAATATGAATATAGTAAATAAAAAAATAAATATATAAAGAAATGACAAAAATATGTATAAATATCAAAAAATCATATCTTCTTCCCATCTTACCTATAAACAAATCCTCAAAACCTCATTTCAGTTCTGATCATCAAAAGTCCATTCAGGATTACTAAAAATAAGAAAATACCTATTTTAGCCTTGATCAAATAAACTGAATTCATATTTCTTCTTTTAACAATCTTGATCTTTAATCTCTTCAAATAATGTCCTAGAACTTGATTTCTTTTCATTTTTTTCTTTGTCCCTTCTCACAAAATTATTCAAAGCCTTGACAAATACAAAGCCTCTTGTAAATACAAAATTACCCAGGTCACTCTTTTAGGTTATTACTTCTATAGACATTTTAAGTATGAAATCATCAACTGATTTCTTTGTATATCCAGTGTAGCAACTTTTTCCTTATCATTCTTGTAGCTTGTCATCTTTAAATACACTTTCAGATCAGGCTCAGTCTGATCTGATAAAATTTGTTCTTCCATAGCTTTTTTTTTAATATATATATAAGAAAATTTTATTAATTTTTATAGTTAAACAATAAGTAATATGATGCATTTATAACACAAACATACACAAAGAAAAACAATCTAAATCAATACATTATCAGAAACGCTCAGCAGTTCCCGACCTGCCTCTGCCCTCATCCACTTGCCTTTCCTTCCTACCTCTAACCCACAACCACTCCACCTTCCTCCTTCCCCTTCTACATCCCCCCTCTTCCTGACCACCTCCTCGAGTGCAAGCCGGGATACCAACCGAGCGCTTCCTCTTGTCAATACAATTATAACATATAAGTACATCAATTTTTATTTTAATACTTCTAACCTCCTCCCCCCCCTGAACTTCCCAGAATCATATACAGGACTAAAACAAATCATTCCAAATCTAACTTACAATTTAACTAAACAAATATAATACTAACAATATATACCTACTTTAACTCAAATAAGGCAATAAAATTAATTAAGATTAATTAAAAACCAATACATCTACTTAAAAGCTATATATCATTTAATCACTCCATACATCTAAAATAATCTATCCACCTTCAACATTTATTTTTTTCCCCTTACATTTTACACTTAAATTTTCCCTTCACTTCCTTCCCTCTCCAATATGTACTTTCAATAAAATCTTAAGTCAATCTTAATTTTTTACCTCTTTCAGAAAAAAAAAGAAAAAAAAGAAAAAGAACAAACAATTCTTTACAAACATATAGTCTCATTTCCAGCATTTATCCATCTTTTGGTTTACAAAGCTTGTTAAGCATTCCTTGCATGTCTGTGGCAACTGCACTCTTTGGCCTCGCTCCGCTCACTGGCTCCGAAGGTTGTGGAAAAGTTATAGAAACTGTTTCTTTTTGTTGCTGTCTCTCTTTGCGCCTATAAGCAGCACGGGTCATCCTTTGCTCCTTCTGAGGATCTTCTACAGATAATGACAACATGGCCCCAGGCAAATCCACAACAGGTTGCTCCATCAGATCTTCCTGTACTTTAGATGTCGATGATGATGACATATCAGCTTTCAGGACAAACATATAAAAATCTCTGGCTCTTTGAACAGAGTTTAATCTATGCCTGGTCCCTGCAAAATTTAATATAACACCCAAAGGAATTTCCCATCTGAAAGGTATCTGCCGCTTCTTTAACTCCTGAGTCAGGAATGCAAAATCTTTTCTTCCTTTTAAAATCTTAGGAGGTATTTCTTTCAGAAGTATAATATCTTGTGCGGC
>NW_015387252.1:94118-100196 GCF_001527695.2 Protobothrops mucrosquamatus | reverse complement strand
GCTAGGACTCCGGGGGAATTCTCACCTAAATCCCCCCAGGAACGCTCCTGGGGGGACTAGGGAACTCAACCCCTATCCCAGCCAAACTCACTTTCTCCCCTTCGCCCGGGGAGAAAGTTCCGAGCCGCAAAACAGCTGATCCGCGCTGTTTTGACGGCTTTGACGCAGTCCCGGGCCGGAGGCTCAGGAAAAAGCCTCCGTCGGCGGCGCCTCGCCACAGGAAGTCCTTCCATAGCTTTTTTTAAACACAGTCTATCTATAGAGGCAACTTCTTAGTCCATTTTCAAAAATATCCTTCAATTTGTCCAATGTTAAAATATTTTGGTCCTTCTGTATTAGTAAGTCAAATTTAACTGTTCTTCTCCTTTCATTGTAATCTTTAGTTTCTTATTCTCTCTAGTGGAAAAATCCCATCCTATCATGTTATTTTTAAAGTATTCAAAACAAAAGCACTTTTCCACAGAAAGAATTCGTATAATTAATTCCAAAACCTTATTTCAAATCCATCTGCACTTGATATTTTGGTATCTTTCCAAAATAAAATTTGTTTTGTTGTTTATCCCAAAAGAAAAAAAAAGAATTAAGTCCTTAAACTTGTAGCTAAACTTCTTTTATTAAGGATTGGAAAAAAAACTCATCTGCTAAAGCAATAGCACTTATATACCGCTTCAGAGTACTTTACAGCATTCTCTGAGCAGTTTATAAATATCAGCATATTTTCCCCAACAATCTGAGTCTTCATCTTACTGACTTTGGAAGGTTAGAAGTCTGAGTCAACCTTGAGCCAGTCAGGATCAAACTCCTGGCTGTGGGCAGAGTTAGCCTGCAATACTGCATTCTAATCACTGTGCCACCACAGTTATAAAATATTTTAATCCAAAAGTTCGTACTGTTGAAAAACAGTTTACAAGCAATTTCTGAAAATGACTGGAGTAGGAAGTATTGGAACCTAGTATTCTTTTGAAAGAACTGACTGAGGTTTGAGCAAGATGGGTGGCTATTCCCTTGTCTCACAGAGTTTAAACCCTTAGGAGACTGCCGTTTTGTATTCTCACAACAGCAGCTGTCTGGAGCATTTGTGGGCAATCTCAAATCATTTCCTTGTCTGGAGAAGAATTACAAAGAGCCAGTCTCTTTGTGGTTCTTCATTCTGCTGCAGTCATCAGCTCCACTTTTAGCGGAACCATCATCAGTTCACCATTTCTTTGTCAGAAGTGTCAAAAGAGCTTACTTTCAAGTAAGTTTCATGCCTGGGGTTGTAGGAGACCCTTAGCTGGAAATTATAAAGAAAAGAACAGTTATAGAATAATTTGTCAAATTCTTAAATATACATCAGTGGGCACAACTCATTGTATAAATTAAATTTATTTCTAGTGCGTAATCAGCAGGGAAATCCAACTGTGAACCTCCAAAATAGCATTCTTTTGCTTATTTGAAAACTAAACATGTATTTTAGCTGAGTTTTCTTTTTAATATTTTGCTATTTCAAAGCAGCAGGCAGAATTAATCAGTGTTCAGTTTGAATCACCCTTTCTCTGCATCCTTCTGATATATCCATATCCTGCTCTGTGCCCACTTCAGCCCCAATGACTTATAGAATGTATCCCACGAACTCACTATACTACTTATGTACAGAGTGATTAGGTACATTGAGGTGCAAACATGCATGTTTAAAGTTATCAGGAAAATTAATTGTGGTCTAAAATTTAATTATATCATTATTAGGTTCCTTGGCAACAAATATATTTGTCACAGTGTCATTTATTCTTATGGGGGTTTTTTGTTTCATTTTTTTGGTAAACCACTCTTAAATTAACCCAAAATGTATCTGAAAGTTTCTTTCTGCAGTCAAATTAAAGTATTACAGGTAATCCCTGAGTTATGAGCGTTCACTTAACATTCATTCAAAGTTATGTGATTAGCGCCCCCTAGTGTTTATGAGCAAATCCCAAAATTACGACTGTTGCAGCACCACAGCAGTCATTCGCCCTTACGAGCAACTGAGTGCAGAGGCTGTGCAATATTCACCCTATTCCTTTCCCCGCTCCCCACAACTGGTTCCGCCTTCCTTCCTGCCGGACGGACTCACTTACCTTGCAAAATCTGTCTCGTCTCTGCTGCGGTTTCTTTCTCTTTGAGGGAGAAGAGAGTCGGCTTGGAAATGCTTTTTGCGCCAATAATGGAAGCTCCCGGGTGCCATAATATTGGCGAGTTCAAACACAAATTCTCTGCAAAAGAGATCATGCCCCTCGGAAGCTTCCATTCTCTGGGGAGGGAGTATTTGTTTCATTTGCATGCCTATGGGGGAAAGCATGCAATCGGAGTCGGACAGATGCAGGAACCAATGCTGTCCATGGCCCGGGTGCACTGCTCGTTCACGTGCACCAGCCTTAGTTTGAGGGCAAGAACAAAGTCTTCAACTGAGCGGGGAAGTATTGCGGGGCCAGGTCCCTTGCAACCCCATCCAAGCTGGCAGCAGCGGCAACCACCTGAGCGGTCATGATCCCCCTCCCCAGCCAGCCAGCCACCCACCCCGCCTGACCTAGTCCTTGCCTGGCCGGCCGGCTGGCACAAATCCTCACCACTCTTCTCCTCCTCATCCTCCTCCTCACTCATTGAGCAGCAGCGGCTTGAATTTCTCTGCTCCGAGTGAAAGGAAACGGAGCGCAGAGCGAATTGCTCTCAATAAGGCCAACGCATGCAGCACACCTGCGTCTTCTTGAGAGCAATCCTATTCTGCACCTCTGGTTTCTTCCTTCGGGACGGAGCAAAGAAACTCAAGCTGCTGCTGCTCAAACACTTTTTATCCAAACGCAGACCTGAGAGAGATTGGAAGGTCCATGTGCCTGCAGTGGGACACTTCAGAAACGGAAAGGAATGTGACTGCTTGAAACTCCGGGTGACTCGGGTCTCTGTTTGGATGAAAGGTGTTTGAGCGGCAGGCTTGAGTTTATCTGCTCCATCTGAGTGAAAGGAAATGGAGGCACAGAGCAGGATTGCTCTCAATAAGTCTGGCTCACTCCAGAGACTTGTTTTCGTAGGATTGCTCTCAATAAGAGTGAGGCGTGCTTGGGCTCCATTTTCGCCAGGAAGGGGCTTGAGAAATGGGCTTTTTTTCTGGTGAAAACAAGCCTCTGGAGCGAGCACGCCTCACTCTGTGGCTCAATTCTCACCAGAAGAAGCCATTTCTCAAGCCCTTTCAGGCGAAAATGGAGCCAAAGAGTGAGGCACGCTTGCTCCAGAGGCTTGTTTTCATCAGGAAGGGGTTTGAGAAATGGCTTTTTCTGTCGAAAGCAAGCCTCCGAGCCCTGATGCTGCAGAGTGAGGCAGTGGCAGCCAGAGCAGACCCTTCCCTGTCTCCTCTCGCTTCTCCAAAGCCTCCCTTCACTAACCTCCTTTCCAGCTCCGTTCTCCGCCATCACGTGCAGGGCAACAAAAGAAGCTTGGGGGACTACCGGTTTTTAAAAAAAAAGTTCAATCAGACCTTCCAACTTTGCGATATCTTTTTTTTTTTTTTTTTTGCGAGAAGTTGGAAAGTTGGATTGATCTTTTTTTTAGTCCCACAAACTTCTTTTGTTGCCCTGCACATGGAGAACAGAGCTGGAAAGGAGGTTAGTGAAGGAATGTGGTTGCCCTGGGGTGGGGGTTAGGATTTGGCATTGTGGATACCCTGGGGTGTGGTGAAGGTTAGGATTTGGCATTGTGGATTGTGCTCTGGTGGGGCTATTCAAAACGCAGGGATTTCCTGCATTTTGAAGCACCCTGTGTGACTCCACAGAAAGGAGTGCTCTGTTTCCTACGCCCCCATTCCAGGCATATGGAGCTTGCAGTCTCTGCCAGATCTCCATCAGAGAGATCTCTGCTCCCTCTGGAGGCTTGTTTTTGATAGGAAAGGGCTTGAGAAATGGCTTTTTCCTACAAAAACTTAGTCAAAGAATGAGGCACGCTCCCTCCAGAGGCTTGTTTTGGCTAGGAAAGGACTTGAGAAATGGCTTTTTCCTGTTAAAACTTAGCCAAAGAGCGAGGCGCTCCATTTCTAACTGTGCATTTGCATGCAGACGGAGCTTCTAGTTCCCCCAAGGTCTCCGTCCTGGTGAAAATTGTTCTGGCAGTGGCGGAAAGGAGTTGGGGGCAGGAGCAAACACCATGGGAGTTCAGGCTCCCCTTCTCTGTAAAAGAAGATTGGTGCCTGAACTCGCGCGATATTACGGGCACCCAGGAGCTCCATCAACTCTCCTCTCCCTCAAAGACAGAAACCACGGCAGAGAGGAGACGGAGCTTTTCAAGGTAAATGAGTCCGGCGCAGCAGAAAGGGAGGGGGAAACATGAGGTATCTTAGTGGGTCGGGGAGGCCTTGGGGTCCTATTCCATCACTAGCCCCCCAATGACCTTCCCCACCCTGATATACCTCACGTGCACTTAACAAGCCGAGTGCGTCTTAACGAGCAAGGGAGTGATCTCATTCAAAGTACGAGATTCACTCTACGAGTTTTCGAGTTACGAGTGGAATGGGCAGGCTCCATTACACTCGTAACTCGAGTACTACTGTGAGTATGGCTGTGAGTATGTAGGGCTAATTAACCAAACAGTATTAGTTGAAGAAAATGTTCCAGAGTTTTAATATGGAGGAGAACAATTATTAAAAGTGTTCTTTTTAAATCAGTTTATAAGCAGCTGTTTGTCAGATTTATTGAAAAAGTATAGAACTCTTCTTCATTGAAACACTTATTAAACTGGTACAAATGATACTATAAAGATTCCTCACAAATAATTTTGGCATGATGTAGACGTTTTTTTGTTCTAGTTTTAAAAGGATAGTAACTGTTTTTTATGAGAGAGAGAGAGAGAGAGATTTTATTTCTTTATTTGATTTTTTTATCCTGCTTTTATTACTTTAAAAGTAACTCAAGTGAATATACTTAATACTTCTTCTTCCACTATTCCCTACATTTTTAATCAAAACAATAATTCTTTTGTTTATATTCTTGATGCCTTGTTCTCTCTCTCACCTCCAGGAAAATGGGGGCTGGGGAGGGCAGCCTACAACAGAGAGTGAGGAAAGGTTTTATTTAAACAAATTACTGTCAGTAGTGATATGGCCAGTAGGGGAAAACAATTCTTGACTAGAAAAGAGTAAAAATACTTTGTCACTAGAATTGGATTAGAATGATCCATATATGAGATGTTTAAATAAGACTTAAATGAATAGTAGATTACTGAATTGGTCAGAAATGTTCGACTTGTATTATCATAAAGTATGATGAAGATAACGATGATGATGTTTTTTTAATGGGTTTTTCATTATTGTTGTTCTAGATCTGTCAGCAGTGGCTCACACAGTGTTTCTGGAATTACATGGACTGGAGAGAGATTTGTCATTATCTTGCCATTTGTATTTTCCTTGGCCCAGATTACCAGATATATATGTGCATATCTGTGTTCAAACATCTTCAGCAAGAGATCCTTCAGCATACCCAGGCTCAGGATCTTCAAGTTTTTCTTAAAGTAATCACTTTTTTTTTTATCTTTCGGCAGGACTGGCCAGTCTTTCCGGGGGCTGGTGGTGCATACATGGTTGCTGAGGGTCTGTGATGGAAAATGGCTGATTTGAGGTTACCCAATTTCCCCCCCCCCCCGGGGTTTGCTCAGTAGATTACGGAAAGCGCTTCTTAAAATCCCATTTGTGTTAACATCCTAGAGATATTTCTGTTTTTTCTTCCTTTAAACCAGTGTTTCTCAACCTTGACAATTTTAAGGCATGTGGACTTCAACTCCCAGAATTCCACAGCCAGCAATGCTGGCTGTGGAATTCTGGGAGTTGAAGTCCACATGCCTTAAAATTGTCAAGGTTGAGAAACACTGCTTTAAACTGGGAAGCTATTGTCTGGTTGCTGTCTTTGGCAATCAGTCCAGAGGGGACTTCAAAAGGCCTGTGAAAAACAGGATGCCCAATTCTCTTTTTATGGTTTACAAAGACTTTGAAATTAGTCATTTGGAGACATCAAAAGCAAATGTTTTATAATGGTAATTTTCAGTTTGTTAATTGTTAATTTGTTCTACCAGGAATGAGTTATAGAC
>NW_015387252.1:90074-93408 GCF_001527695.2 Protobothrops mucrosquamatus | reverse complement strand
AAAAAAATGGAAGGTTGCATTTGTATTTATACTGAATACGGAGTGTGTATCTGTGTACATACAAACATATGAATCGATCTATGGAGAAATATCAAGATCCCTATTCAGCATTTCTGCCCAGTTTGATGATTATGGCTAACCAGTAGGGCTATCTCAAGAAACTAGACACAGTTCGACACTTGGTTAGTACTCATAGTTTAACATCTTCCATAGGGTTGCCAAAACATCTGTTTCAATACTGAGCATTGCTTTAGGGTGACTTTACCCTTTGTTCAGTAATTTTATCAACGTCATTTGTACTGATGAAAGTAATACAAAAAAAAATGTTGGATTGGGGATGGGATGATTTCTCTCATACAAACTACATAGTCCATCCTGAAATTCATTCCCCTCCCCTTCCCGAAATGTACTGTTCTAAGAATTCCCCAGCTGATTTTCCTGTTTTTCCATAAATTCATGCATTATAGAAAAGAATTTCATTGAACTGGAAGTGATTTGTGGCCCTGAAATAGATCGGGTAGTTTTGTATAACCCTGCTTGTAAGAAAACTGACTTTCAGATTTTTTTCATGTTACAATCAAAGGTGTTTGAAATTGGAATAAAGGCTGTTAATGGGATGATTTCATGGAAATCTGTGCATCTGGTTTAGAATGTTCAAAGCAGCTGGTGAACCCCTTGAAAAAAATCTGGTCTGGCATTTTGATCATAGTAGAAATAGTGAACCAGCCAAGAGGAATTCCTTTACCTAAGACTTTTTCTTGAGATCATGGATTGCCATCAGATGACATCAGGATTGAACAGAGATTTCCTGTTTCATAGCTCATTCTGTTGTGTCTATGTCAGCTCAAGAAAGCAGTATGAAAGGAAATACTAATTTGTAGACTACTGTCTTACCAAGAGGTTGTTGTTGTTTTTTTTGAAGAATTCTACTTTAGTGCTGAGCTGAGCTAGAGAAGAAGTGAATATGTCATTTTGGTGATTGTTAACTCCTCTCCTCTCCTCTCCTCTCCTCTCCTCTCCTCTCCTCTTCTGAAAACCAGTTTCCTAATGTGGGATTCATATTTGTCTTTTATCTTTTAATTGGATATAAAACTAAAATTCCAAACTTAACTTTTGTGTATGAAAAAGAAATGACTTTTGACATTTGTGATTAGCCCAATTAAAATAAGAAAAATCAAATTAATTGTTAAAGCATATTATTAATATTAAGCCTCTGTCTATCTATATCAGCCTTCTCATGTGAGTGCCCAAATGTTCCATTAATTTGGTATCTTTGACATTAATTTTAAAATACAGTGGCAGAATTTATAGTTCTCATCATGTAGTAGGTGACAACATACCCATGCAACTTTCCTTATGTTAACATCTGATGACAAGCTGTCAAGATTTCATAGTTCTTAAGACACAGAGGCCAAATTATAGGTCAAAACTTGTAAAACTCTCATTAAATCGTACAGAACACAATTGGGAAGAGCAGTTTTTATATTCTATAAAAGAAAAATATTTGAAGAAAAGCATAGAATCCTGATTTAATTGACTTGGTAGGGTTGACAAGTCAAATCCACAACATACTGATTCCAGCTGAGGCTTAATTAAACCACTCTGGATTTAGATGGTTAGGGATTACACTCTTAAGAATATAATATTTGTATTAAAATAAACAATGCAAACTATATAAAAACAAACCAATGCATCATTAAAATGGCTATTTAATTACCACTACCTCTAGCACTGGATAAGAATTGGTTGCAAATGAGTTTGTCTATCCCTATCTTAAGCCACTCAGCCATCTTCCATTTTAATGGAAATTTGGATGAGTATTGTAACAAAAGAACATCTGTATCTGCATTGGTGACTTCCATTATACCCTGGTTTTGCATACAGATTTCCCATGCCTTATTAAAGCAAGTGACTGCAAACCTGTCAGATAACAGGAATATTAATTGCTTTAAGATTTTAGGGAACAAAAACTTTCAGAAAGGAAAATAATCCTTTACCCATTATACTACTGATTCTAATCCTTATTGGTTCCTTATTGGAAGTTTTGCACCGTTCCATTCTTTTTTCCTCTCTCTTCTATAGGACCGAAAAGTCTATCTTTCTCTGTTGACATAATGTACATTTAGCATGTTAAACTCCCCAAAGTACCAAGTAAATATTAATAGGGGGGGGAAATAAATTAGCTAGTTTTGAAAAATAGAATGCCTTAACTTAATAGCACATTCTGTGGTTTTGTTTTTTCCTCCACTAATAATACTTTTCTTCTGTACAATGTGCAGGAAGAAGCACTCCATGGATTTCAGGTGAATAATTATGTTGAATATATGGAAAGCTTGGCTCAAACCTACAGACCAGTTCTATTAAGAGACATGAGGAATATTGGAGTGCCAAGCACGTAGATCAAGCAGATGAGCGCATCATTTTAAATTTTGGTTGTGTACTTTATTTCCTTCTCGATAAAATATGTATTCATTGTAGCTATCCTTGCAGCCAAATCAATAAGGTTTTTCAGCATGCCATTTTCACAAGACAACATCCTCTAAATTGGATCATCTGAAAAATAATGTGTTTTTCTAGTCAGGTGTCATTGTTTGTTTACACTTGGTTTCAGAAACTAGCTTTGAATTGCTTAAATGTTTTGTTTATATTTTCCAAGAAGCACTATCTATACTATTAAATTTTGCTTCCTAACATTTCTAAATTGCTGAAGGTTCAGTAGTAAGGAATGGTAATTTGAATATGTACATAACTTTTGACCACTGCAAAAATTACCTTGGGAGGTCAAAAAAATAAAATATAGCTACAGGTCCTGAGTGGCTCAGTTTGAAGTAGAATGAAAGGTTTGTTAATGGTTTTTGCTGTAAATATTTTGTTTTAAATAGTACAGTACACTCTAAACCATTTACTTGAAGTTGTAGAAGGAGTAAATTAACACTTCTGTAGATCTGTTAATACAAATGTAGATTTTGTTCTCTTTTTTATTGAAACTGAATGAAAAAAAAAATCTTTGGGAACATACATGAATATTGGTAACATGTTCATTTGATCTTGAATCATGCTCTCAACAGATCTCTTGAGAATTATTATGAATCTGTAGGTATCCATCATGGTACATTGATGAATTACAGCTGTTTGATAGTGTAAGTCCTTTGGAAAACATTAACATCCTCCCCAGAATGACTGAGAAGCTTCAGATGAGTTCTTTTATGAACCCTAAGTTGCTTATAAGAAGCAAGTTGTTTATAAGAAGTTGTTTATAAGAAGCAATTACACAAAGCAAAGCCCTCGGTAGATTCCACAGGCAGTCTCAGGGCAAAGTCTTTGGATTGTACAA
>NW_015387252.1:66272-89869 GCF_001527695.2 Protobothrops mucrosquamatus | reverse complement strand
ATAGTGTAAGTCCTTTGGAAAACATTAACATCCTCCCCAGAATGACTGAGAAGCTTCAGATGAGTTCTTTTATGAACCCTAAGTTGCTTATAAGAAGCAAGTTGTTTATAAGAAGTTGTTTATAAGAAGCAATTACACAAAGCAAAGCCCTCGGTAGATTCCACAGGCAGTCTCAGGGCAAAGTCTTTGGATTGTACAAATATACTTGGCTCAGATCCACTAGGTTATCGTATGAGGCCTATATTTGCACAGACCTACCTTTTGAAAGCAATAGTTCACAATTCCAATGAACTGATCATCAGAGTTATTGAGCCTAGTTCTTTTGTCCTAATTCACCTGGGTTTGGCAAGCAATCATCAATCCATTTTGGATTGAATCAATTGTATTGATTCAATTTATGCTAATGATAAGAAAGTGCCAGATAATATTTCTCAACCCATCAATTACACTGACAGATCCCTGGATCTTTTCCCCTTCCTTAATAGGGAGACTGCCTAGGGGAGGTGATTTGTGGTGGCTTTACAATGTGGGTCAAACGCAGTTATGTGACATTTCATGACCTCATTGCGTAGTGATAGAATTGTGAATCCCAGTTGTGGTCAGTAAGTGAGAACCTCCTGTACATAGGAAGTCAAAAGAAAACGGAAATCTTATCAAGTCTAGCCTCCATTTTATTACAAAGTTCTAATAGCACATGGAATTCTGTAATCACCAGATTTTGAGCATGAATTGAAGGAAATGTTAGCTTTTCTCAATATTTTGAAATTTAAAAGAAGTTGCATATATGCATAAGAAGATGCCACTATTCCTGTCTCAAACTATGCTTACTGAAGCAGATAGTCTATGAGTATCTTGACTATCTGTGATTCTTAACAAGATCTCCCTAATGCTCCTTGAAATTACCCAAATGGTTCCAGGAGAAATTCTTATCTCAAAACTCTCTAGTGACTTGTCTATATACCGCTAACTTTCCTGGGGATCTGTATATCAGATTCCCCCAAATAAATATGCTATACTATATTAAATATAGTATAAATATACCTATATATATTTTTTTTCTGACAAGTCCAATCTGTACTGTGGAGTGATGTAGAGGCTTTCAGCTAAAGCCTCTTGAACAGCTAATTGGTGTCTAGAAATAATTCTCAGAAGATCTTTCTTATTAGATCTTTCCCATTTGCTGCTTTCTTTTTATTTTATGCCACAGGCTGATCTGTAGGTAACCTGTATTTATGGATTGTCAGCCTCCATGCGTTGACTAAGATACTATCCACAACACTTGATTTTAGCCTAAAGACTGAAGAGTGATTAAAAAGTTTCCAGTGTGCTTTGAATAGTTAAAAAAGAAGGCTAACAGTTGTAAACATATTTTTATGTACTAGACCATCATCTGCTGAGTACTCTTGAATAAGACTTCTAAAGCCATTTCAGAACCCAAGCCGTAGCTATTCTGAAAGGAGAATAGTAAGGGGGAAAAATATAGCTTTTATTTATCCCGAATTGCATTTGAAGATTCTAACCTAGTGAAAATCCTACAGCAAAGGAGGCAATGTTTTTGAAGAAACCGCAGTAGAATACAATGTGGTAGGAAAAAAGTGGGTGGGGGGGGAAAGGAGCATTCTCTTTATTTTCTGTCCTTAAGGTCTGTAGCAGTGTTACCTTCAAATATACCCTGCAATACAGTATTACATTTTCAGTCTGCACGCTACACATGCTTCCAAAATAGCTAATTTAACAAAAAATAGCTTCTTTTGGAAAAAAAGTTTTCCCAGCCTTTAAATTCAACATTGATTTAGAAAGCCCGAGTTATTAAATATTTTTAACAGCATTTAGTTTTCAAATGTAATTCCGTATGGAACCTGACTTGCTGATATGTTTGTTATATTTGTTCTTTGTTGCTAGTTGACTAGAGACATACTAATTGCTTGTTACACAATTTCATAACTATTGAACAAAGCTGCATATTTTAGATGCATTAAAGCTGGTGACTGTTGTCAGCATGTAACCGATGAATGTTGTGGCTGCACACAAGATTGTTGATCCAACTGCTGGATCACCTTCACAACTGTGAATTGCACTTAGAAAAATCCCAGTGCAGAAACTGCCATCTATATTTCCAATGACTATCACGTTGCCAGTTAAGGTAATATAGAAGTGACTCACTCCAGAAATATTTCAGTTAGTTCCAAATGAATAAACTCCAAGTAAAGATGTATACTGCACCATAAAAATATTTCAAAGACGTGGATGATAAGTGTGATATAGAAATGCAGTCATTGGAAAAACTGGAGCCTGGGTGACTATACAGTGAGATAATTTAAACACAAATAACACACACAAATTACTGAAATGGTGCTTTTATTTCCTAGGGTAAAAATATATTCTATTAGTGTTCATTACTTGCTAGGCTTCTCTGGAGACAATAACATGTGTAAAATGAAACCTTATTCAAAATAGGGGATAATGACATGAAAAAATTGTGACCGAATATGCAATTATTAGAGAGCAATAAAAGCTACTTCTACTGTACATTAATTGCATAATCTGGATTATAAAGCCTAGTGCATATAAAATACTGAATATCACAATGGTTTCAGATTTATTTTCTATGAAAGCACTAGTTCTTTTAAACTTCACTAGGAAATAGTCGATTTTTTTTTCATTTTACTTTTTTGCAGAGATACTGCAGGTTGAAATAAAAAAATCAAAATGGTAGCCCTGATTACAATATAAACTTCCCTGTATTTTTTTAAAAAAATTGTGACACGTATAAAAAAATGTGCGGAGCTTTAATCTCACTAGCATTACGAAGTGGATATATTTTGTTTAGCTATTTTATTTTGGCTGCATTGTAGGGAATCATAATGAATACATGAATATTCAGTAACGCCATGTCCTAATGCATGACTCCACTCAGATGAAAGAGCACTTGAAGAAAACTATTAGAATATTTTAGAGCTGATAGTAGACTATAGGAAGTATATAAAATATGCAGCTTAAGGGCATTTCCACAAAATCAGTGGCATGGTGGATGCTCATCAATTTACAATATGCTTGCTCTGGTAATTAGGACCTAAAAACTGGACGGTCCCTCGCTGTATCCTGATTACCCAGGATTCTCTCCAGCTTAAATGTCAGGGTTTTTTTAACATGCAGATGGACACATTTTGGAAAAAAAATCTGGGCTACAGCTTCTTGTGTGGCACAAAGAGATTTTGCCCTTTTCTTTGTAGCATATGTTGGCTTCCCATTTATGTTCACCAGAAGAATCTAAACCAAAGGGTTTGAGCAATCAGGTGGCAACTTCAAGGTTTTCCAGGCATATTGGTGCCCTTAGATCCATCTTACTTACCTATGGACCATGTGTTCCATCCATTCCATTTGGGAGCCTTGAACATATTTGGAAATGACAATTAGAAGACTTCCACAGTCCATTTCTGAATGTTTAAAGAATAGTATAAGCCTATATAAGAAACATCTTTGTCAATAGCTCTGTTCTATTCAATGCGTGTTCCACTGGGCCATAGCTCTCAATATGGTGGTGATAGGGCCTGAGAATCCATATTTCTGTGTAATATCCCGTGCAAATATGCTTAATATATGGTGCAGTGACATGAACCCTTTATTAACGCCATTTAAAATGATGATTTGAGGCAGCAGAGTGGATTCTGCCCTGCATGTTTTCTTTCCAGGAATTTACATTCATATTTTAGAGAAATACCTGCACAATTTACATTTTACAAATGCAAATAATGAATCTGGGGAACTGGAAATCAAAATAATTGAGTAAAGAGTTTAAAATGTCTGAAGAATATCATCTGATTTTTCCATGTTAACTCTGTGCAAGTAACTCAAGATTCATTTCAAAATGAAGAACTAAGCAGGTTGCAACCAGGTCAGACTGATTAAGACTGAGTTAGTTTGAAATGAGATTAAAAATCTTTTGACCTTTAATTAAACAAAACAGGAAAGATGATAGAGAAATAGAAAGATGGGTATGCTTCATGTATAGTTTTACACAACAGTTTCAATAAAGGATGACCATATTTTATTATAATCATTAGCACATAATCTATAGCTGGAAATCATTCATACATTATTGCAAGTAACATCAAATCTTCAATCTTTTGAATAATTGGGACCATCAATAAGGTATTATCAAGAAGCCTCAAAAGCCTTGCAGTTGCTTCAATTGAAGGAGGGGGTAGCAGGGACAGTCAGTTCTTTAATGAATGTTAATCCTGACCTGTTTCAACAAGATACTTCCAAGGGTTTCACCGAAAAGGTTTTTAAAAATGATTTCCCTGGTGCCCCTTTTAAAGCAGAGAAGGCAAGAATGAGGAAAGGACAGCATGACAAACCTCCAAATTACTGTATTAACAAAGAACTGAAGCTCTGTTGATTGAACCAATGTAAAACCAACCTAAGCTTTAAAAATTGTCTCAAAAATAAGTTATTTTCCTCTTGTTTTTCTGGGATATCAGACTTGACCCTGAATTATACTCATTCACTTGCCCTAATGGGGTTCAGCAGCTTTGTCACCTTTGACCACTGAGTTCTGTGAGAAGCTAGTTGAGAAATTTGGCCTTTCGTAGCACCGCTATTTTGGATAGGATGCCAGGCTCGAGAAGACCCATGTAATGGTAGGGTATGTAGGAAAAACCTTGGGAGATAAGATGAAAAAAATGATTTCTAGGGAATGGTCAGTTAAGAAATAGCATAGCCCCACAACTGCATTGTGGATGGAACAAGAGGCTTAGAAGGGATCTCTAAGCAAGTTTCTGTTAATGTAGCCTTACAATAAGGTAGAATTAATTTATCCAGCTGGGTTTCCTGTCTAGCTAACTGCTAAGGCTGACATCAATCTTGCAAGTCTGAAAGTACAATTCAGTCAAGAGAACTTAGGGAGGATCTCTTCTGCACCCCCTATCCCTCCCCTACCCCTTGTGGGCTATGCTCTCTTATCTAACAGTTTTATAGGTGGTATCTCTTCACCCTGTTTCCCAAGGTCTTTCCCACATAGCATTAGCAAAGACTAGGCTTTTCTGGACAGGACTTAGCTATTTCAGGATTGTGGCTTGCTGTCCAAACTCTGTTAGCAGGGACAGCAGAAATAGGCTGACCTAGTGAAATATAATATCACAGAGACAGGCCTCCACAGGAAAAAGGCAGGCAGAGAAAATGCCATTTCTAGCTTTGCTATGGCTTGGTCTTAGAAGCAACAATCTTCAGGCCAGAATCTGACAACTCATTCATTCACAATCTAATCAAGCAGTTTTGACTCAAGAGTACATATTGGACTACTCAACATTGGACCTATATTCAGAGTTCTGACGGCCAAGTTCAATTCCCAGAAGTATTGACAGGAGGAGTATTGCTCCGTTAACATAAAAGAGAGCACCAGGTTAAGAACTGTTCTGGCTCTGAAAAAGGAAATGAAACCCAAAGCAAAGGCAAACTTACTATCCTGAAAAGGGTCTGATAAGCCACAGTGAAAAAAGTACATTCCCAAGTACTTCATAGCCATAGTGGATTTGATCCATTGCACCAAAATGGTTCTCTTCCTTGTCTGATCCACACAGGGGTGAAGATTGGCCCAAATGAAGAATCCCTGTAAAGCTTTGATCAGCTCTGATTTGTATAACTAGGTCAGGGCTTTTCAATCAGTGGTACGGGTACCACCTGTGGTACATTGGCACCTGGCAGGTGGTACACAACCATCCTAGAAAAGTGGTAGCGGGGGAAGGGAATGAGCTGAACCGGTGGCAGCCCCGCACAAGCCTGAGCGAGATGGCTGGAGCTGCAGGGCTGTCAGGGCTCAGCGGAAGCATCAGGATCAGTATCACTTTCCGGATGATCGGCGCTTCTTCGGGGCTGTCAGGGCTCAGTGGAAGCGCTAGGCTCCAGCTGGAACTCAGCGCTGATCCTGGCACTTCTGAGCCCAGAAGAAGCGCCGATCAGCTGGAATGTTGCAGCATCTCCAGGGTCTTGTGATTTACATTCAGATGCTTGGCAACTGATTCATATTTATGACGGTCACAGTGTCCCAGGTTCATGTGAAGTGACCAAAACCTGCTGCAACCACCCAGCAGATGGGGGGAATAAAAACCAAACACCCCCCACCCCACCCCCACTGCTAATCCTCAACACAAATGCTCACAACAATGAAAACCTTGGACAGGAGGAAGAGCGCGGCCGGGCGGGCAGGCAGGTGTCTTTCTCGGCTGTGGCTTGGGGGGCACTTTTTTCAGTGCCATTGTGACTTCGAACAGTCACTAAGCGAACTGTTGTAAGTCGAGGACTACCTGTTACTTTATCAATTTTTTCCCTCTTTTTTTGGTCATCAAGTTTTTGACACCTTGCTAGGCGACTGGTGGTACTCAGATGTTGCCCTATCCTAAAAGTGGTACAATGGGTGAAAAGGTTGAAAAGCCCTGAACTAGGTCATCTAAGAGCAAATGCCCTCTATTTTGAAACAAGTCTACTTCCATTTGGTTAGAAATAATTTACCAGTTTAGTCACATCATAATTGATTCTAATTCCATCAAAGTTAAAAAGCCAACATTACACATATATCCTGAAAGCACTGGTGTGCTGGTAAATATTTAACAATCAGCTCTGCTCTCAACCAGCTTGCAAAATTCCAGAAAATGTAACAATTGGCTATCACGAGCTGAAGCACACCACTGCCCTGAAGTAACATTTGAAAGCTGCTCTCTTTTGCTCGGTGGGGATACAAGCGCGTGTTTTTATTCATTTACAGAATACCTAGCCTTTCAGAAAATATCCACTCGATGAGAGGTGATGCACATGTTTTTCACTTAAGGCAGAAAGTTAAAATCAATTATTTGCAAAAAGATTCACTAATGGAGTCTGTGCATCTGGGCAGTTTAAGCATTCTGAAAAACGGCAACAAAGGCATTCAGTCTATTTTTGCTTTATTTATTCATTTGTTTTATGAAAGGACAGCCTCAAAGACCTGCACAGTAACTCAGCTATTACCCTGGATAGGTATGAAATATTAGCAAGAAGCAATGCATTCATCATAACTAGGAGGCTTACTGCTCTTTCTCCTTACCCCACCCCCACTCATTTGTCTCTCTTTCAGTTTACTCTTGACCTAGTTAAGGAGTTAATTAGGCATGTGTGTACATGATACCATTCTCTGAAATAGCATCCTTCAGAGATAAAGATGGTGTCTTCACTCCTGGAGGTCTGGAAAGCTTTCAAAATCTGGCTTGGCCCCAGATCGGAGATTGACATTTAAGTTTGTTTAGGGTCTCTATTTTCTTTTGTTGGTTTTGTTGTTTTTTACCTTTTTTTTTTTTTTGGTCTGGCCTGCTTTTTTTAGCTGCTTTTTAGCTGCTTTTTTATGGTTTTCCTAATTTTGTATGCCTCCCAGAATTTCCTGGAAATTTAAACGAATGAACAAATAAATAAAAAAGATATAAAAGAACAAAGTTTATTTTTCAAAGATGGAGAGTTTCCTTGGCGTCCAATGCTATGATGATGATAAGAACAACAACAGAAGAGTGGCTATCATTCTTTTGTCAATGTTGCCTAAATATTTTCATCTGCAGGTGGATCTTATGTACACTGTGTGCTGGTCTTCTTCTGGACTTCATATTGTGCCTCATTTTTTTATGATGTTACACAATTTCTGTTGTGTACTTTTCTTCTCAAGAGATCCAAACAGAACTCACTTTCTGCAAAAGCAAAACCAAAGGAAATGTGTACTGCAAATCTTCCTTATTTAGTCCTTCAGTTGCATCAGTATTAGAGGAAGCTGAATGACATTGGACCAGTCTTTCCATATCAGACTACAGCTGTATTGAATTACAATTCACAGAATTTCAAGGAACCTGGCCTCTGGGGTTATAGGAGTTGATGCCTAGCACATCTGGAGGGGATCAACTGGGTCTTCACTGTAAAAGCTGGCCTTATATAGCCTGGGAAAATTCCATATATATTCTTTCTTCTCATGGCAAGGCTATTTTGTCTCTCCCCCTCCCCCAGAACCAATGTATTATACTGTATATCTCTGGATGCAGTAAAATAAGATTCAGAAGACAATCACCACTTTTTGGATGGGGCAGGATATGAGGGGGAATATTTCCCCTGTAAATTATGTAATGTGAGACAGCAAGTGAGTGGAAGGAGATACCTTCTGTCTTTGAATGCATTCATTTATTCTTGGGAAATTGTCAAGTGCCCAGGAAATCAGGAGATTCAGGCAGTTCAAAGGAGTATAAAG
Organism: Protobothrops mucrosquamatus; assembly: GCF_001527695.2. Taxonomy (NCBI): domain Eukaryota; kingdom Metazoa; phylum Chordata; class Lepidosauria; order Squamata; family Viperidae; genus Protobothrops; species Protobothrops mucrosquamatus. The sequence goes on along the minus strand of NW_015387252.1, from coordinate 81,615 downwards.
ATTTATTGCACGCTTCAGCTCTCTACAAGAATCTGGCCAACTGACCATTAAGGGAGATGCATGGGAGATAAGAGGTATTCAAGGTAAGCTGGACTTAGATCTCTTGTGGGTGCAAAGAGATTCATGACTTATGACATGTTTGGCCCCTCTCTCAGGCTCAGCCTGGTCAACTCGTATAGAAAAGTATTCTTCATAGTCCTAGATATATGAAGCATTTGAAGACCATGCTGGAAAAGAGATATAATGACTATTGCATCCAAACAACTTAGATCCCAAAATATACTATAATAGATGCCATGACAAAATTAATTCTTGATTTATGATCTTAACTCTAGTTCACTGTATCTCAACATCAGCAATTTTAAAAATTATTGATTTCTTTTGTAAATGTTTTTGTATTGTTTTATAATTTTATAATTGTAAGATGTCCGAGTCACTTAGTTGAGTTGGGTGGCTAAATAAATTGAATAAATAAATAATAAATAAATAAAATGTATGAATTGCATCTACTATTTCTTAATAGTCTGGCTGGAAAACTCTGGGTGTTGAAGTTCACACTTCTTAAAGTTTCTGAGGTAGAGAAACACTGCTCTAAATGCAGGTAGATCTAAAGGAATATTTTGAAACTACACGGTATAAGGTGATAACCATCATTTTCAATTTATGTTTGTAATAATCTTGTAGCAGTTCTTATGCCTGGTGGTCGTATCATCTGAATTTTTGATCAGCGCAAAATGTTATTTAACAGAAGAGTGTGCCTGCTTTACTTTCTTTAGGGTATCACAGATTATAACATTAAAAATGACTACAAACATGAGACTTTGAATTTATCACATCTAAGGTGATACTTTGACAGTTGACCTTAGTTCTCCTTGAGATTGGAGAAGGATCTTTGATGGCAACAACCTAAACAGTAAGACACTCAAACACTTCTTTCTTTTAGCTCCCTTGTCTTAGAAATGAGCACAAACACCTTCACATTTTTGTCTAAAAGGTTAATATTCAATTAGCAACTTGATTTTTTTTTGTCCTTTGAATTCATGAAGTATAATAAATATAATTCTACAGACAGACCTTTATTTAATAGTGCTACTTTAATCCATTTTGACTAAAAACTGCATAAGCATAGAGGTCACCTAGGCAATTTTCTGCACCGTAATAAAATGATTATAGAAATTAGAATTATCTCTACATTGGATCTCTATATAGAAAATGAGATGTGAAAAATTAAGGTATGTGAATCCATATTACTTTTTTTCTGACAATCTGCAGAAGACTTTTCACAAAGCACTTAAAAACTGTTCATTTTCTTTCTTGGCTTTTTGATGTTTCATGATGGATAGTCTTATTTTTTTGCCTGAGAACAGTCTGGTCTCTTATTATGTCTTTGGCAGCACCAGCTCACCTTTTAAATTACAGTCCTCTCCCCCCACTCCAAATTTATAAACAGAAACTGTGTTCTATTTGAATAGTTTTAACATTTCAACAGTATCAAAAAAGACTCCTGAGTTGATCTGGATATAAAAGATTTTAATCAAGAGACTGTTTTCTTTCTGAATATATAAAGACATGTAAGTGAGCTCTTTGAAAAGTAAGTCTTATTTTCAAAGGAACAAATACAGGTCATACTGTTCTGCAATGCAGCATTTTGCCTATTACACATTCAGCCAGAGGAGAAAAGGGCAAAAATCCGTAGACCTCAAATATGATTCAATATTTAAAAATTCATGTAATTACCCAGGTTGCTTTGAGTTTAATTTCTGAGGCTTTTTAATTTTTGATCTGATGATAATTTCCCAATTAAATGGGTCTAATATTTGCCTTGACTTGTGTTAATAACCTGTCTAGTGAAAGGTAAGAAATAGTAAAGTACAGATTGAGGATTTGGCCAGAAGACGTAATTGAGGCTTGGAATAGCTGGCAAGTCTAAGAAAAGATTCAGTCTGCCATTTACCAGAAAGCAGAAAGTTGTTGCCAGAGTATCCCAGGACAGTATATACATTTATTTCACCAAATGCTTGATCAGATAGATTACAGTGCAATCTATCTGACTGCCAAGGGCAAACTTGTACAAATAATGAAAGGATTATTTGTTCATTAAAGAAAATAAACTCCAAGATTTTGAAAGCTGTCAGAAAATATCATGGGATTTTGCCAAGAAAGTGTTTAGTCATGGCTTCATTTACTCTATTGATCCAGACCTTTCACTGTGACATAGGACCATTGGTTTTTCCAGACCGGTGTAGCTTACACTGACAAGTAGCAATTCTCCAAGGTTTCAGAATGAATAATTACTCCAGTGCCTGGAGAAATTTGAAATATTTTCCATTCAAAACATTTCTTCTGTCATTGAGCTATAGCCATTCCCTCCAGAACAACTAGCTGAATGAATATATATGGTTTGGTGTATTTGAATGGACACAGATGCCTGGATTTGACAAATGGATGTAATCTAAAAGAATCTACAGTTCAAAGATTGGGTGGGTTTTTTTTAAACACTTCGAGTTATAATAACTTGAGAGTTCCAGGTGTGAATGGATCATCACAGTTAGAAATTGTGCGTCCCTTACAATGAGATTCTGTGGGATAATCCAATCATGGATTCAGAATTTCAGCCAAGCTGTTCCACTGAGTGGGTTCAAATTCTGAACATTTTGATAATCAAGTCTCAAAGCCTTAGATTGCTGCTGATCCTCATTTGGACCTCATTGCAATATTTGACAGATTTAACCATTTCAAATTGTTGTAGAATAACACTTCCTGGACTTCATTGTCTATGCACATGATTGGTGCAAATTTATTCTTTCACAATATTGCATGGTAGACTTCAATTCTGGGAGTTTACTTTGTAAAACCTTCTATTCCTAGATTAATACTATTTTATTTTAATGATGGATGTGCATGCACTCAGTCATATAGTGCATTGTTTTAAATATAAGTGGTTTTGTATTGGTTTGTTTCACTGTTAGCATTTGCTTATTGATTTGACTGATGGCATTCTGCAATCATTGTATTTTTCAAATTTTTACAACATCTTTGTAAAGGAATCATCATCATCAGTATCATCATCACCACATCATCTTCTCTTTTTGGTGTTTTAGTCTCTGTTTTCCTTTTCTTCCTTTTTTTTCTACAGTATGGTTTTCTTTCTCCTCTGTGTATTCTATTTAAAGGCAAAAAATAAACTATTGTAGTATAATAATATAATATTTTAAATATTTTTATATTTATGATTTTACTCATAAGTTGACCAGGGTCACTTTTCAGAGTGTGATGGCTGCATATAAATTTAATAAATAAAAAGCTATCGCCTTATTATCCAGGTATCTAATTGTACCTCAACATTCTGCTCAAAAAGCTTTCAAACAGAATTAAAAATAAAGCTAGTATGTTCTTTTAAGTTGGCAGCCTTTTCTATCCTGTCAAACAACAGCAAGAGAAACATCTGTATGTCTATCTTTTGCTAGGATCAATAACAAAAATTAGCAACAGTCTACTCCTCAATTTGTCAGGATGCAAAAACTTGAGCAAACCTTTGGGGGAGGGAGTTGCATGCTTTTGCTATAACCTAACCCAAAGGACTATCACTAATTGCATTGATTTAGGGGGGGGGGAATGCGATGTCCAAATTAGAAATGGATTGTTATCAGCATTTTTTCACCTTTGCCAAACCTTCTCCCCATGTATCAGTGTCCATGTTCCAATAAAAGTAATTAAAAGATTCTAATATGCTTGAATCATCAGAAGGAGCTGTTGGAGAGAAAGATTAATATTCCCATCAGCTTCATTGCTGTTGCCTTAAGTGCTGGACACTGACAAACAATTGCCTTATAAAGACCCTGTCTGAGCTTTCCAAGCTATTTAATGCTTTGCTTTATTTTAATGCCATTGTTGATGGATTTCACTTTGCTATCTTGCCTGGAGCGATTAGGTCCAGGCCAGTGCTAAGCTGTAAATTCAACATGCTTGATCAAGGTGAACTTTTTGCCAAGGATGTGATATGTGGAGACATTATGTTTTCAAATTGTTCAGTTGGCTCAGGCCTTTGCATCTTACCCTATCTGAAAGTTGTTACACTTCTCATGTGGTATCACTTCTACCACTAGAACTGTGAGTCTCATGGTAGAATTTCATGGCTAGGAAGAAGACTAGCATTTGGATTCACAGGATTAAGCTCATTCCCACTACCACACTGTAAAGTATGCTTGAATAAGCACAGGTGAAGGAAATGCCATTTCTCCCTTCATTCATCATGTTATCCTTCTGATAAAAAGGGTCAAATATGTTTATTTTAATAACCTAGGCTTCATTGCAATATGACTAAAAGACAGTGGGGCGGGCTTGCAGCCTCCTATATTTACTGAGAATAGAGAATGCACATGATGTGCAGAGGCTAATAACTCCATCCTCCATACTGATGTTTCTGACTTCTTACTTGCTACCAAATGATTCATGTCACCTCTTGGGCAACCGTTGCTTGACAGCCTCATTCTCCAGTTGCTATTATTTACACCTGATTGTCTTTTCCATAAAAAGCCACCTTCTCTGGGGAAAAAAAAAATCACATCTCAATCACAACCAAAGAAGATTTAAGAGATTCTGCCCGGAGGAAGACAATTTACTTTACTGTCTATTTGTTTTTGTTAATCTCTACAATCAAAATCCATATTCTCCCATTTCAGAAGGAAACCAGTGCCGAGACATATTTAAACATTTTGTGAAGAGGAGGTATTTGTCTTACTTTCAGGAAAGATATGCCTCTGTTTGTGTGCTGCTGTCCTTCTTCCATCAGTCACGTTTAACCAATCTTAAAGAGGTTTGACCAGATAACTTTTCTGCTGATATTTGGAGAGATTAGAACATTATTTTCCCTACACATCTATCATTCATTTGCAGATCCCAGCCTAATTTCCTTGTCATCTTGTTATAGTTGATGAAATCTTGCTGTTTTTTGTTCACTTCAGAAAAGTAGAGGACAAGAAAAGAAGAAGATAAATCTTCTTTCCTACCTCTAATATTTATAACCTGAGCCTAGTCAGCATTACTGTTTTAGAGAGATGGTGGTGGGGGCATTTATTAAGATGCTTCAGCTCCTCAGGGAGTTACTTTAAAATAGACGTGATTCTGTGATAATGAGAGGGAGCAGAAGGCCTGGAAGCAAAGGTCCTTCCTAAAACTTTCCAGATTCAGGGTTATGGTGTGACCCCAAAAAAGCAATTATACAGAGAACTTGGAACTTTTCTGTTGATGCTGAAGCACACCTCCCAGGAGTCTTTGCACACATAACCAATGATGACATAGGAAATATGATTTAGCAATCCCTAAAGGCCATGGGTTCTCATCCTTGGAATGGAGACATTTGGATGATCGAGTGGTGCAAATTTACAGCAGGGGTGGGCGTGTGTGCCCTAATCCCAGCATATACAGGTTGTTCTTGAGATCTTTGTATGATCTCATGAGCAGGAATGTCTGGAGAGATCTCTGAAGCCCTTTTCCATGAATGACTTTATAGCACCCTGTAGAGTTCCAAAGGCTTTTATTGATATCATTGCGTGAAAATCTTAAAAGGAAGCATTCACAGTTGTGGGGATGTGGAGAACGGGATTTGTAGCCTTCCACTGTCAAACAAATTCTTGAACTGGTACCTAATACTCATTTAATGGGTCTTGTTTAAGAAATTGAATCGTGTAATCCTCATGACCAGATTAAGGAGTCCTCTAGAATGAGTGAGACAAAGTTCCTAGCTTTTCAGGAAAATCAAATCTAGTGGCTTGGATAATGAAGCTTTATGAAAAAAAAAAAAAAAGCCAGCTGACAGGCACAGAATTTTTTGTCTGATCCTTTTGCCACCTCTTCATGCTTTCTCTGCCATAGTCTTTGCCTGGGGCACAGTCATGTTTTGTCTCTTGATGCATAGGAGCTATTCTACTATCAATAAGATGGGTATCGTTTATTGACTTAGACACTTCACCTGATTTACTTTTTATATTTACAGCAACATTTACGAACATACAGAAAAACTTTTTGATTCAGCAAAATACATTGATTAAGAAAGATACTGAGCAAAGGAAAAGGACTAAAGTAGAAACCAAGAAAATAGATGATAGGACTTACCAGAAAGAATACTTAAAAAAAACACATTTGTTTGAATATGGTTAAAGGAATAGAAACGTTTTGGAATATATATGTCATTCCAAGAGGGATGAATTCCCTAAATAATATAGTATGCTTTTTTCCCTTTTTTGTTCTCTTTCTTGATATGAGTAATATAAAAAAGTTGAAATGACTTAGATAAAGGAAATGTTTTAGATACTTAAATGTGATTGAATTTAAGAAAATTATGATGGATAAAAATGTTTTGAATAAGAGTTAAAGGACTAGATGACTAGATGTATTAAATGGAATGTTTAAAGATTAAACATATTTTTAATTATGGTTAAAAAGAATAAGAAATTTAGGAAATAAATATATATTAGTTTAGGAGGGATATATATTTTAAGTAGTATAATATTTTTTATGTTTCTTTACTCTTGCTCTCCTTTCTTTCTTTTTTTCTTTTCATTATTTTATCTACTCCTTACGAAATGTAAAAGTGTGAGATGGTTCATATGGAAAAATAGAGTTATATTTTTAAATGTAATTAATTTTTGAGAAAATCTTAACCAGTAAGAATACCTAGAATTTGGTGGGAGAAATAAACTAAAATAAGGACTGTAACAGCATCTATGATAAGGCAACCAGAATGATTTGATAGAAAAGAATATTATATTGATGTAATTATTATTTTTAGGAATATTGGGAAATATATATTTAATTGTTATCTATCAAAACAATAAGAATTGTATTAACTCAATGTTTGCAAAAGAGGATATTTTGGGAAAAGAGAAAACCAACTAAAACCATTATATGGATTATGGATTATAGAAATCAATTGTTAATGATTGTTTTAGAAACGTAACTCAAACAATATACTGTTCACCAATTATTAAGTGATTTATGTTTTAAAATATCAATAAAATATATTACAAAAAAAAAGAATAATAATTATAGGGTTGGAAGGGACCTTGGAGGTCTTCTAGTCCAATCTCCTACGTAAGCAGGTGACCCTAAGTCATTCCAGACAAATGGCTGTCCAGTGTCTTTTTGAAAACCTCCAGTGATGGAACACCCACAACTTCCAGAGATAATCCTTCAGAATATACTGTATATTTCCCCTATGAATATAGAGATTTCCTCTATGATATTCTTTCTTTAACCTAATCTTTTTGGTCTTCTAATGGTAAGCCATCATCACTGTAACTGAGTCCATCCACCTTGTTGCTGGTTATCCTCTTCTCTTTCCACCTTTCCCAGCATTAGAGCTTTTTCTAGAGAGCTTGATCTTTGCATAATGTATCCAAAGTAGGGTAATTTGAACCTGCTCATTTGTGTCTGGGGTGAAAACTCTAAGCTGATTGGTTTAATGATCCATTTTTTTTCTTGACTCTTCATTGGAACCTCAGGAGTCTTCTCCAACCTCAAAGTTCAAAAGCATCAATACTCTTCCTATCCTACTTCTTCGAAGTCTAGCTTTCATTTCCATAGTGTCACAGGGAATACCATTGCTTGCAATATTCTGATTTTTGTAGATATAGATATATCACAGTATTTAAATATGTTTTCCAAACCTTCCTGGATGTTCTACCAAGCACTAATCTGCACCATATTTCTTGTCTGATTGTTCCTTTACTCTTGATGACTCATCCTAAAAGGCAGTACAATTTATGACTTCAGTATCTTCATTATCAGGTCTAAGGCTAATTGTTGTACCTATATCCATTTGTTTCTTATTTTCTTCTTTATGTTTCATTTAGTTCCATTTGTTTGTCATGGTCCTTGATTTCTATTATTAGATCTTTCAGATCCTATGCAGTTACAGCTATTAGAGTAGTGTATTCAACATAACAATAGCAATAAAAATAGCACTTAGATGTATATTCTGCTCCACAGTAGGTTTACAGCACTCTCTGAGCAGTTTACAATGTCAGCATATTGCCCCCAACAATCTGGGTCCTCATTTTACTAACCCTGGAAGGATGGAAGGCTGAGTCAACCTTGAGCATGTCAGGATCAAACTCCTGGTGTTGACGGAGTTAGCCTGCAGGATTGCATTCTAAACACTGTACTACCATGACATAGCATAGATTATTGAAGTTTCTTTCTCCAGTTTTAAAACCACACTTATCTTCTTTTAATTCAGCATATAATCCTGAATAAATAAGAAGAGAGTATATAGCCTTCTGTTACTCCTTTGCCAATGTCAAGCCAGCCTGTTTCATCATGTTCTGACCATACTGTGGCTTTCTGATCTGTACATAGGTTCTCATGAGGACAATCAAATGTTCCAGGATACCTATTTTTCTAAGCACATTCCATAGCTTCATGTGATTGATACAATTACAAGCCTTTCTATAAACAGTTTTTTTGCACTGTAGCGTACGGCCACGGGATTGCAGAGCTCGGCATCCTGCAGCTGATTTCATCCTGCAAGGGGACCCTAAATGGATCTGAAGTCACCCTGGAGAGGTGGCAAAGAAAGAGGGGTGCCCCATTGATCACAGAATGGCAGAGGTCATTCCGTTCAATCCGGGGGAAGCCCTCTGACCTGACAGGAGAAAGGCTAGCCGCACACCAGCATCTAGCCCAAGCTACCTGCAGCCGAAATCCAAGAGCACAAGCCAGAACAATGGTGAACAGCTTGCTTAGAATTGGTGAGAGTATCGATCTTCTCTCTTCTACTCTGCAATTAAGTCCCTGTGAAAGATCCCCAAAGTAAGAATACCTCCAAAAGTGAGGGCAGGGGACTACACCCCCATTCCCCCATAGACAGAAGCGGTTAATTAACTTTTAAGGGGGAAAGAAACATACTGAAACCAAATATAAAATACTACAGTTTGACTAAATCTAGAAACTAAAAAAACTGCTAAGATTATACTCTAAAGGATTTTGATGAAATTATATATATATATATAAACAATACTTTTCTGCCTGAAAAAGCTGGAAAATAAATAACTACCGACACCCAGTGGAGAATTAGAACATAGCACAGTAATAACAACACCCAGAAACAAAGAAAAATCTGTTCCCATGAACTCTAATAGCCTTTAAGAAAATAGCTGCTGAGAACAAAGAAGATAATACATACTGGGCCATCTATAATATTAGAAAGTATCTGAAGGAAAATAAATACTCTGATTGTTGATTAAACTCAAGAATTGTTTACAAAAAAAGAAAAACTTTGATTTTTGACTAATCTTTTAGGGGGGAATTTACAGGAAGGATTTAAGGTGGCTAAATATATTGAACTGCAATTTTGATTGGTTGACAATTGACCCCTGAATGAAAGAATTGTTACAAAACATTGATTTTACTGAAGCCTTGACAATTGGAAATACAGTGGATTATAAAAACTATATATAAAGATAAGAACTATGTAAAACTGGACTGTTTGGATTTTGAGTTTTGGCTGGTTTGACAAGGCTAATTACAGAGACTATGACACTGATGACAGATTATTTGAAAGGGGGAGACAACATGGAAATGGCATACTTATCAAAAAAATGACAGAAAACCATATTTAATACCTACCTACTCCTGTAGGACTCAGCCTGAAATATCAAAGATCTTCAGAAGTAACATTTCAAGATAAGACAAATACTCTCCAAGAGAAAATTTATGTAATGCTATGACAGATACAAATCACAATAGCTTTAAACCATGATGAGATTAAACACAACCTTGATGACATAAATGAACACATTTCTAATCTAAACTCACAATCAAAAATATCCAGAAAATGATGGTAAAGAATGAACAAATAAATCAGATAACAGAACATAAACTAGAAAAAAAATGATTTAATCAGTGAAGTTACAAATAAAGAGAATTATAATTTAATTCAAACAGGAAAAAACTTACAAGATTTGGACATAACAATAAAAATGGAAAAGATACCTTATTCATTAGAATGTCAAAATAAACCTGAGGATAAGAAAGAAGACTTAACAAAATGGACAACGCCAGGAGAATAATTATTTGGGAGACAAAAAGCATATATTTTACGTACTTTGTCTTCTCTACTCCCAACAACACTTATCAATTTGGAAACCTATTTGGCAAAAGAAGAAGGCCAGAGACAGATTTAAGAGATTTGACTCGCCCTACCAGATGGAATATTACATGAGCATACACTTGTTTGAATAGGATTAAATGAACAGATAACTTTGGCTACAAAGGGGATTTACAATACGAGGGATAAGAGATATAAGTAACATAGTACTTTTGATAATATATAAAATGTAAAAATATTGGGATGATGTATGTGAATGAAAAGTTTGAATTTTAAAGATAAATTAAGTTTGAAGAGAATTAGGATTAGAATGATTGAAATATTGAGGGGAAATTAAGTTTAAATAAGAACTTTGAAAAAAAGAATATATAGTGATTTAACAAATGAACTTTTACAAATATAAGTGAAATATAAACCGATTAGAAAAGATGTTATAGGTAGATATCATAAGATAAATAAGCAGTATAGTATTTTTATAACATATGAAATATGAAAATATTGGGATGATGTATTTAAATAGAAAATTTGGATATTTAGATGTTAAATACTGAGAAAATTATGACTGATAAGAATTGTTCAAATATTAAGAAGAAATTAAGCTTAAACAAGATTTATGAAAATAGGATATATGGTGAACTAATAAGATGATTTTTATAAAAATAATACAAGTTGATAAGAAAAAAAATGTCACATATGGATGCTATTATTGTTGGACAAACATGGAAGAAAATGTTTATATTTAATCATTTATGCACTAAAATATTAAAAATTATATTTGTTTAAGGTTGAAAAAGGAGAATACTATTGGGAGAAGAGAAGATCAAAGAAATATACTATTACTCAATATACTAATTATGGTATTAATTAAATAACTATTATTGATTGTGTGTTTTTTCTAAAATGTTTAGGAATCAAGACAACACATTGTACAGTAGGCACTAAGGATTGTTATTGTAAAAAATCAATAAAACATTTTTTTAAAAAAATCAAAGCCTTTCTATAATCAATAAAGAACATAGTGACTTATTTTTAATATTCTTTTGCTTTCTCAATTATCTAACATGCATCAGCAACAATCTCTTGTGTTCCTTAGCCTTTTCTAAAGCTAGCTTGAACATCTGGCACCTCTTTTACCACTTAAGACTCTAATTTGCATCAGATGATCTTAAGCATTAATTTGCTAGCATGTGAAATTAAGGATATAGTAGAATACTTTACACACTCCATTAGCTCCAAGAGTAGCTCTTTTTTGGCATTAGAACATAGATTAGAAAGTCAAAGCCCTAGAAATACGAGGGCAATTCAGAAATAAACCTCTGTTTAGTTATCAATGACAGACACTCGAAGATACAGAACTTTTATTATACACATTAGAAAACTACATTACATTACTTTTTGACATAATTGCTATTCAAATTGAGGCACTTGTCATAATGTCTTACAAGGTTTGAAATTCTTCAGTAGTAGTCATTCGGTGCTATGGGCTATGGGGGGTGATCAAAAACATCCCAACGGAATTGCTTCAAAAGTTCTTGGGTGCATCTAGCAGTGTGTGGGCGAGCATTATCATGAACCAACACCACACCAGAAGTCAGCATGCCCCGATGCTTGTTATGGATGGCTCATCTCAGTTTTTCACAGTAGATTTCTGAATTGATGATCGAACCATGCTCCATGAATTTCATTAGCAGTACTCCTTTGGCATCTTCACATTTGGCGGGTTTTTCTATGGCACCACTTCCGGCGTGGTGTTGATTCATGATAATGCTCACCCGCACACCGCTAGATGCACCCAAGAACTTTTGAAGCAGTTCCATTGGGATGTTTTGTATCACCCTCCCCCGTCGCCCAGATTTGGCGCCGAGCAACTACTGCTAAGGAATTTCAAAGACGTTATGGCAAGTGCCTCAATTTGAATGGCGATTATGTCAAAAAGTAATGTAGTTTTCTAATTTGTATAATAAAAGTTCTATATCTGCGAGTGTCTGTCATTGATAACCAAACAGAGGTTAATTTCTGAATTGCCCTCGTATTACGAGCTCCACAAATGTGTTGTATTTCAGTGGTTTCCCAACCTTTCTGGCTCTGTAGATTGGAGATGGTGGCATTGGGATGGAGAGGGGATGGTTTCACTGCATGTGCTGCTTGCACAAATGCAGCTTTGTGCACTCTCCTGCTCACCCACCGCTTGTACAGCCTGGTTCCCAATGGACTGGGGATTGGGGACCTCTGTTGAATTTCAAACTTGAAACTATAAGAACATGTATAGTACATAGTTAAGTATTGGGCTGACTGAATTATGGTTGAGCTCATTGTGGTTTTTCTCTGAGTTCATCTCTGATGCTGTGTTGCAAAGTAATTTAAGTTCAGCTCAGTCATAGTAAGTGAGTGGCTCTGAGAACTTTGGATGGTCTTCTTTGTGCACACAGAAGCCACTTCCGGTGAAATGGTTTCTGTTATAACTTCTTTTATGATGAAGTGAATGGTTGAAACATCATGTTAAACTGAACCGGTTTTTCAATCCAGTTTAAGATTGCTCTGCAAAGCAACATCTGCTCCATCTATTTGTAACTTCCCACTCTTTATTCTCATGTGAACTGATTTATATTTCAGGACAAATATATAAAATAAGGGTAATTTTGTGAGTGCATAAGAGATGTACGCTTTTGTGACCTTTTGCTTTTGCCTTTTTCTTCTTCCTTCATTTATTTCTCCTTGTGCATGTAATAATAAATATTCTTCTAAAAACAGAAATGGAAAAGTATTCAGTATAATCAGCCGGCGAAATGATTACATTTACCTGAAATGTATATTAAATACATAATAGTTGCCCTTGTCTCAGTCATTATTTTTTGGGACGTGATCCTTAACAAGGAAAAATATGGTGCAATGAGATAGCCCATCATTAGGAATGAAGGGAATTGCCATTGGCTAAATCAGACCATTGAGTTCTCCAGTTGACATGCTCAGCACAGTCCTACCCTCCCAATATTTTCAATTACATCTGTCGCAGACTTTTGTGAAAAGAAAGACTAGCTAGGCTGGTGGTACTACACCCAACATCTTTGGAGGGGTACAGATGGTGTAACCCTACCCTACCCTGATAGCAGAAGCTTTTTGAAAATTCTAAAAGATCTCTTTTTTGGTCCTATGAAAAGGTATAGAGCAGAGGTCCCCAAAATTTTGGGCACCAGGGACCGGTTCCATGGAGAGAGGTTTTTCCGTGGACTGGAGGGTGCGTGGTTTTGTGTGCTGCCTGCATCTAGCAGATGGGGCTTTGCTTGTTTGTGCAGACTGGTTGCTGGCATGCCATGGCCTGGTATTGGTCCACGGACTGGAGGTTGGGGACCCCTGGTATAGAGGACCGAGCCTGAAATTTTCCATATCCAGAGCATTTATTTTCCCCACCTCACTTAGTTTGAGTGATGTATCTTAAGTACTGCCTGGACTGCAGAATGAAAATTGAAGAGACTGCATTTCTTAGAAACCACAGTCTTAAAAACAGCCAAGGAAGGGTCCATGGGAAAAATCTATTGATGAAAAGCAAAGCTGAGCTCTTCATTGCTTTGACCCCTCTGGTTCAAAGCTCTCAGAAATAATATCTAGCTCTTGGAAATGTAAGATGATGAATCAATATGAAACTAATCTTACTTGAGAGTGAAAAGAGGGAGAATGGAATGTCTTGTTTGGCTGCTTTGCTAAGGGATCCATTCTGCCAATCTCCGGCTTTTGCAGTTAATTCGTTTTTTTCAGACTCATGGGAAAGTCTCGGGTGAGTACTGCATTTCCATCTTAAAGATTTTCATGTCAGAGTGAAATGCAAAACCTGCTGAAACTCATCAACCTGTAGCTAAATTAAATGATGAAGGAGACTGAGGCTTTTCATCCGTCACTTGATCTGGAAACTGCTGCTGCCTATTATTGTCACTAAGTCATCTGATACAGGTGATAAGCATGCTAAAGAACCCTTAAGATTGAAGTCCCAGAAAACAAGATGTGGCATATCATTAAGTGCATGGAGGATTCCCTTGCTCACCACCTATTCTCCTTTTACTATACATTTATATACGGTATTTGCCAATGTCTTGAAGTCAAGTCTTAAGTCAAGTATGTCTCCTGGTGAAGACATCAATGTAATGTTTGTTTGCAACAATTATGGAAATGGCTTGCCATTGTCTTCTTCTGGGATGTTTTTCCTCAATTTCCCAATCTAATCTACATCCCTAGTATTTCCTGGAGGTCTCCTATCCTGGTACAGCCCTGTGTAGCTCTAGACAAGCCTGGATCAATATGGAATGGTCACCTAGCCCCAGACAACAAGTTCTGCTCCCTAATGCCGGATTCAACATACAGTAGATAGTGTAGAGGAAGAAGCTATAGCTCAGAGGAGAATATCATTTCAATGAAAAATTGACATGCTTAAATATATACAATTAAACTATTTATATAATTCAAGGAAGCTCTAGAACAGAGTCGAGAAAATCCATCTAAGTATGAAATTCTGCATACCTATTGGCTATCAGAACAGACAATATTCTGCTCAATGATCCAGTTTTTGATTATTAATATCAGTTGCTTTATATGTTCAGTCATGGCACAAAAATAGGCATGTTTAGCTCAGAAAGTTCAGAAAATTATAGGTAAAACAGTTGTTTGAATTTGCAGAAGAAGCTAAAAGAGCACAGAGCTTAATGGCTACTGTTTGAATTCTTTTGTGGGGAAATTCTGTGTGGCAAAGGGAGAGCAAATGAACTTTTAATCTGTTAAATGCAAAATGATGTCCCATTTCAAACAAGGCCAGATCCAGTTGTAAGACTAGCCAGCTACATTAGACTGCTCAGTGTGGAATAGCAAACAATAGATTTATGGACATGGTTGGAGTACTAATCCAGGGGCAGCCTTCAAGAGAATTCTATAGATAAGGTTTCAGAATACTTTATACTAAATTACGATAATCCCCAGGATTAGGCAGAACTCATTAATTATCATATTTATTTATTTATTTATTTATTTAATTTAATTTATATGCCGCCCTTCTCCCGACGGGACTCAGGGCGGCGCACAACATACTTAAAACCAAAACATATATACAATCCCCCCCTTAAAACCGAATTAAACCAGATTTAGAGTTGCGTCTTTCGAATTCCTAAAAAACCCAATATAAAATCCACCCTAGGTCAGGTCCGCTTGCTGAAAGAGCCATGTCTTGAGGGCGCGACGGAAGGTAAGGAGATC
>NW_015387252.1:60171-63753 GCF_001527695.2 Protobothrops mucrosquamatus | reverse complement strand
CTTAATTAATTTGGGTAATTTTTTGCCCGTGACTGCTGCATGCCACCTCTCGGGGTTCCACACCCCATCCTCGAGGTGGGCCCCCGAGATGTTCCTGGGCCAGGCCTGCGCGAGGGGTGAATCGCGCAGGGCCAACAGGGCCGTCTTCGTGTACATGTACATGGTCCGAACAGGGGAGTCCGTGGCATGGGGAGAGGAGTGATGTTCAGTCCCCTTGGGTCTTTCAAAACCAAGTCCAAACGGAGACGCAAACAGGCCGCGAGATATCCTCTAGGCCGGGGCGGGCCAAGTCCAAGTCCAGGCCCAAACCCAGGCCCTTGCCCGGCCAAGGCCGCTGGAAAGGCCGCTGGAAAGGCCATACAGATCGTCAAGGCTGCTGGGGAGGCTCTGAAAGGCCTCCAGTTGAAATCAAAACGGCCAAAAAGGCCCTCGGATAGTTCAAAACAAACCACTCAGCCATCGCGACCACCAGGGCTGCCACCACCCGGGGGCCGTCGAGGCTGCCCGAAGAACCCTCCGAAGCTCCCAGGCCGCCGAGGAGGCTGAAAACCATCGTCGGGGGGGGCGTCTGTAGGGGCCGCCGCAGCCACCAAGAAGGCCACCGAGTCCACGCGGGCCTCCAGATCGTCGGGGAGGCCCTCCAGGTCGTCCAGGACATCTCCGAATCCGGAAGGGGCCGAGGGGGGCAGCCAGAAAAACCCCCACAAACAAAGCAGGCGCCCAGGGGAAGCCGCTCAGGCCGCCATCCCAGAGGAAGCCGCCCAGGCCGCCACGAGGAAAGGTCATCCGGGCTGCCCAGGAGCCATCCGTGCCATCTCCCATAAGGAGGAGCCATACGAGCCGCCCAGGCTGCTGCCTCCCCCACGAGCACCTCCGCAGTCAGACGATCCGGGCCGAGCGATTCGGGCCGAGCTATCCACCCCAAGAACCGCCGGAAAAGCCACCTACAAGCCACCAACGGGACCGCCGAGGACGGAAGGCCGGGGAAGCCGAAGAGGCCGGAAAACGGTAACCGATCGGTCTACGTCCCCCGCGCCCCCATACGTCCCGTATCTAGTCCTGGGGGGCTTACCGGGAGGGGGGGAGTCTCCGGACCTTTCAAGGAGTTTTCAAGGAGCTTTCCAAGCTCCCCCTTTAGCCATTTCGGGCTCCGCGTTTTCGGAGCTATTCACCGAAAACCGCCATTCTCACGCATGCGCAGTTAAGATATCATAAACAATATGTTATTTAATCGCTCAATAATCTTCTTCTTACTAGTATATATTCAATGTTACATATCACGTTCCTTTCTCTCTAACTCATTTTTCTAGTCATTGATAGAAATTATCCTATGTTCTAAAATACACCGAGTCTTCTTTCTCTTTTATCTTTAAAGTCAGTCTATCCATTTTTGCACACTCTAAACTTTCCTTAATTAGTTCTTCTTCAATTGGTAAATTTTCATTTTTCCAATATTGGGCAAATACAATTCTTGCTGCAGTTAGTACATGTAAAATTAAATATATACAGTCTTTCTCATAATTTGCTCTTATTATTCCTAACAAAAATAATTCTGGCTTAAAGTCTATTTGTTTTTTAGTCGTTTTCTCCAACCATAAGTGTATTTTTGACCAAAAGGTTTTAGCTTTAGGGCATGTCCACCAGATATGGTAATAAGTACCTGGTTTTTGTTTCCATTTCCAACACTTGTTTGAAGTATTTTTAAACAGTTTTGCTAATGTCACTGGTGTTAAATGCCATCTGTAAAACATTTTATATAAGTTTTCTTTATATGCCACTGCTTTTGTTAATTTAGCATTTCTTTCCCATAATTTTTGCCAGTTTTCTAATTCTATATTATGTCCAAAGATCTTTGTTGATGTTATCATTGTTTCCTTTACTTGTTTTTCCTCCATCTTTAAGCTTAACAGATATTTATAGAGTTTCTTAATCAGTTTTTCATCTGTTTTTAGCAGTATCTGATCAAATTCTGTCTGTTATTTATAAAATCCCATTGTTTTAGCATCTTTTTCATATCTTGTTTGGATTTGCAAATATGGCCACCATGGTAGATCAATACCTTGTTCTTGTAAATCTTATCTGTCTTTCAATTTCCCTTCCTTGTCCAAAATATCTTTATAGGTCAAAACTTTGTCATAATTAATTAAATTTGGGTAAGCAAATGCTTCCATTGTTGAAAGCCATTCAGGTATCTTGATTTAAATTTTCACTTTTATTTTTTCCCATTCTAAAAGAAGTGCATTTCTTATAAAGTGGTTTTGAAAGTATCTATGAATTATATTCTTCACATACCACAGAAAGGCATGCCAACCAATTTGTAGGTCATGCCCCTCTAGGTATAATAGTCTTTTATCTCTAAGCATTATCCACTTTTTAAGCCATATTAATATAGTTGCTTGGTAGTATAACGTCCAGTCTGACAATCCAAATCCTCCACTTTCTTTCGTTTCTTGTAACATTTTCAGTCTGATTCTAGCTTTTTTCCTTGCCAGATAAATTTCAGTATTGTTGTATTTAGTTCATCAAAAAAGACTTTTCCCAGTCTTATAGGTATCATTTGGAATAGAAATAGTATTTTCAGTAAGATATTCATTTTCACTGTTGCTATTCTTCCCAGCATTAAAAGTTGTAATTTTTTCCACTTTTCCAAATCCAATTTTATTTGTTTTAGCAATCTTGCATAATTATCTTCTTTTATTGTTGCACATCTTGCTGTTAAATAAATTCCCAAATATTTAACTTTTTTAACTATTTGAAGATTTGTTTGTTTTTTTTGCTGGTTAGTTTTTTTTGTTTTTCTGTTAGATTTTTTGTTAGCAATTTAGTCTTTTCTCGGTTTATTTTCAACCCTGCCACTTCTCCAAATTTTTCTATTTTCTCCATAAGTTTAGTGCTTGTTTCAAGCAGTTCTTCCAATATAAAAACCAAGTCTTCTGCAAATGCTTGTAGTTTATATTTTTCATCTTTTATCTCCAGTCCTTTAATTTCTGTATCTTGTCTGATGTTTCTATTCAATACTTCCAATGTTAGTATAAATAATAATGGAGATAGTGGGCATCCCTGTCTTGTGCCTTTTTTGATATCAAAGTTTTCTGTAAAATCTCCATTTACAATTATTTTAGCTGTTTGTTTATAATAAATTTTTTTAATTACATTTATAAAATTTTCTCCAAAATCCATTTCCTCTAGTTGCTGAAACATAAATTGCCAGTTTACGTTGTCGAAAGCTTTCTGTGAATCAAGAAATATTAATGCCATCTGTTTCCCTGGATGAATTTCATAGTACTCTAGAATATCTAGAATCATTCTTAAATTATTTTTTATCTGTCTTTTAGGTAGAAAGCCATTTTGGTCTGTGTGTATAAATTCAGTCAAAAATTTATTTAGCCTTTCTGCTATTGGAGGGGGGCACCCAGATATGAACCAGGGACCTCTTAAACTCAGCTCTATTCTTGAAATTATAGAATCATAGAGTCACAGGATTGAAAAGGACTTTGGAGGTCTTCTAGTCACTTCCTTGCCCAGCATAGGAATCTTTACACTATCCTGGTCAAATGGCTTTTCAAAATCTTTTTTTTTTTT
>NW_015387252.1:56547-58382 GCF_001527695.2 Protobothrops mucrosquamatus | reverse complement strand
AAAAATACCCTGTCATGAAAAATCATTCTTAATGAAGAAACCATTCTCCAATAAAGGTCTTCCATCATCAAAGGCAGATTGAAGGGATAGGATCAACTTTTTATTCTACATCACAGATAAAATGTTTCCAATTTTGAATAAATTGCTCCAAGGAGCACAATAACCTGACATCGCTCTAAAATGCTGACCTATTTAATCTGACCCTATTGGGCCAAGAGTTGACAACTGTCCAAGTTAAAATGAACTAAACTCTGCTTCCAATGCTTCTCTGTGCAAATGGAAGTTTTTAATGCTTCTGTATGCAAGCCCCAGCTCCTTGTCTAATGTCCAGAAGGAATCTCATAACTACAGATGCAAAAACAGACCTTATACTCCCAAATATAGGTGCTGGAGGTAAAAAAAAATCTGCACAACTCATTAGTTGTCAACAAATAATACTGAACACTATAAAATTCTCCTGCAATCCAGTGGTCATCCAGATTTTTGCAGCCGTATATATATGGTACTTTTTTCAAGTACCGAGTTCTTGTGGACTTTGGGAGATTTTCTTCTGTAAGCCAGAATTTAGAATAGAATAGAATAGAATAGAATAGAATAACAGAGTTGGAAGGGACCTTGGAGGTCTTCTAGTCCAACTCCAGCTCAGCAGGAAACCCTATACTATTTCAGACAAATCGTTGTCCAATCTCTTCTTAAAAACGTCCAGTGTTTGAGCATTCACAACTTCTGAAGGCAAGTTGTGCCACTGATTAATTGTTCTAACTGTCAGGAAATTTCTTCTTAGTTCTAAGTTGTTTCTCTCCTTGATTAATTTCCATCCATTGGTTCTTGTCCTGCCCTCAGGTACTTTGGAGACTAGCTTGACTCCCTCTTTTTTGTGGCAACCCCTGAGATATTGGAACACTGCTATCATGTCATCCCTAATCCTTCTTTTCATTAAACTAGACATACCCAATTCCAGCAACTGTTCTTTTTATGTTTTTGCCTCCAGTCCCCTGATCATCTTTGTTGCTCTTCTTTGCACAACGTCTTTTTTACATCGTGGTGACCAAAATTGGATGCAGTATTCCAAGTGTGGCCTTACCAAAGCATTATAAAATGATATTAACACTTCACGTGATCCTGAATCTATCTCTCTGTTAATGCAGCAGAACTGTGTTGGCTTTTTTGGCAGCTGCAGCACACTGCTGGCTCATATTTAAATTACTGTCCACTAGGACTCCAAGATCCCTTTCACAGTTATTACTATTGAGTGAAGTACCACCTATACTGTACCTGTGCATTTGTTTTTTCTTGCCTAAATGAAGAACCTTACTTTTTTCACCATTGAATTTCATTTTGTTAGATAGTGCCCAATGTTCAAGTTGGTCAAGATCCTTCTGTATCTTAAGCCTATCTTCTGGAGTATTGTCCTAGTACTGATGAAATGCAGATTTTTTAATGTGTTCTTATTAGTAAGTTATGAAGCTGATCTTGACTTACTACATAGCACTTTTTGAAGGCTCAAAATAATTACAATCAAGAATGGGAGAAGAAGACAAGTCATATAGGTGTATTTGTGTCTGAGGAGGTGGGTATGGGATGGAGAGAGCTACTCAGATCCCAAAATGTTAGATCGCGCAGGCAGTAAGACACAAGTCGAGTGACAGTCAGCTCTTGGTTTATTGGCAAGGCATAAAGTAAATCCGGACTGTCCCTCTGGGCCAGGGGAGCCCTCTTTTATGGGATTCCCCTGGCTTGTAATCACACAATTCCATTGGCTGGCAAGACCCTGTTGCTAGTTAGCCAACCAGCAACGGGCATGAAACTGTATGCAGATGGAGAAGGGCAATCAC